>NC_063346.1:43700880-43738015 GCF_021869965.1 Rhincodon typus
TCCTCTCCACCTATCCTCTCCTCTATCCCTCTTCTATCCGCCTCCCAGTCTCTCCCTATTATTTCAAAACCCCCTTCCCCTCCCCCTTTTCTGATGAAGGGTCTAGGCCCGAAACGTCAGCCTCTCTGCTCCTATGATGCTGCTTGGCCTGCTGTGTTCATCCAGCCCTGCACCTTGTTGTCTCGGATTCTCCAGCATCTGCAGTTCCTACTATCTCCATCAGATACCTGCTCTGGTTTCCATGTTGAGTTTTCTAGGCAACTGGCTTGTTTGGGGATTTCAATCAGGTAGAAAGTTGAATATTAATGAGGAGAGTTGAACTATCATCAAGGCATTTAACAAGCAACAAATCTTCTAAATTTGCAACTTGCCGCCGCCTAGTGAGAAACTCCCCATACATTTATAAAGGATGGAGTAAGATTGCTTTGTGCCAAGATGGGCCTCATCGGACTTATTGGCTGATTCTGCCACGCATTTCGCCACAGCTCATGTGGCTGCGATCCCTACGGGATTCTGCTCTCCCTTTCTCTAAAGGCAAGGGAACGTGTGAATTCACAATCCTGGCTGGCTGCTGTGGGAACCATTCTTAAAGCTAGTCTCTTGTTGTTATAACGGCGACCTTTAAAAATGTGGTTTTTCAGAATTCATAACACTGTCATGACAATACTATATTGACAAGACCTTACACAATTTCTGTTCGGAGGATGAATCGAGTCTGAAGGGATCAAACAAAAATAAAGCTGGTGCAGAAGCTAAATAATAATAGCATTGAGAGATTCCTTCTGAAATGAAGTAAAATGAAAGACTCATCCTACTTGAACATTGAAGATAGAATGTCCATAAGAAATCACTCAATATTCTTTGAGTAAAGAATAACTTGTTTTATTTTGCATAGATTAAATCAATTTCTTTTATTTCTTAGTGCAATTTCTGCTTAACTATAATTTGCTTTTGATTGCAGAAAATTTTACCACTGGTTCAAAGCAAAACGAATCTCAAATCAAGTAAGATTGTTTATCATTTAAATTCTCTGTTATGAGGAAATTTAGTTTAACAGACTATTATCTCTTGGTTAAGCCTGCTTCTGATATGCAGAAAATAGATTATCTTTGGTTTGAACAGGAGCAGATGGCATTAGGAGGTTGATTTCCTTATGGTTTCTACTATTCCACTGTCATGCCACTGTAGGGTAGGTTTGTCAGTGGAGCAGGAGAGCCCAGAAGAAAATGGTGGCCATACTTTAAACAGGTTACACTGGCCTTGCCAAAATAAGGCACTACTATTACTACAACCCTTATATCAGGACAACCAACATTGTATCTATCATTCAGTCTTGGAATATGAGTGCGATTGGCTAGATCAGCGTTTATTATTCATTACTAATTGTCCTTGAATAGATGGTGAGTTGCTTCTTAAACTGTGGCAGCCCATGTGCTGGTAGGAAGGGAGCTCCAGGAGTTTGACCCAATGACAATGAAGGATCAGTGATAAACATTCAAGTCAAGATGGTAGGTGGCTTTGAGGAGAAATTGCAAATAGTGCTGTTCTTATGCATGTTACCCTTGCTCTTTAAGGTTGTAGAAGGTGTGGGTTTGGAAGATGCCATCTAAGGACTTTGGTGAATTGCTGCTGTGCATCTTGTAGAAGGTATATACTGCTGCCAGTGTATTCTATTGAATTTTTGCCTCCTGTCCTTTAAGGTTCCTCTGCCTGGTCTTTTAAAACTCCAGGCAGGCCCATAAGATTCCAACCACTGTGTGAGTGAGTTTTTAAAAAATATTGTCCAACTGACATGTGCATCGCTATCTGGCCAGCATTTATTGCCCATTCCTAACCCAAGTTAAGAGTTAACTACATTGCTGTGGGTCTGGAATCACATCGAGTCATATAGTCATACAGCACGGAAACAGACTCTTCAGTCCAATCAATCCATGCTGAACATTATCCCAAACTAAACCATTCCTACCTTCCTGTTCCTGGCCCATATCCCTCCAAACCTTTCCTATTCATGTGTCCATCCAAATGTCTTTTAAATGTTGTAATTGTACCCACATCCACCACTTCCTCAGCAAGTTCATTCCACATGAGAACCACCCTCTGTGTAAAAGATTTGCCTCTCATGTCTTTTTTAAAAATTTGCCCTATAGTCTTGAAATTCCCCATCTTAGGGAAAGACAACTACCATCAACTCTCTCTATATCTCTCATTATTTTATTAACTTCTATAAGGTCACCTCTCAACCTCCTACGCTCCAGTGAAAAATGTCCCAGCCTATCTAGCCTTTCTTTATAACTCAAGCCTTCCATATCTGGCAACATCCTGGTAAATCTCTTCTGAACCCTCTCCAGCCTAATAATATTCTTCCTATAACTGGGCAACCAGAGCTGGACACAGTATTCCAGAAAAGGCCTCAACAATGTCCTGTACAACCTCATAATGTCCCAACTCCCCTACTCAAAGGACTGAGCAATGACATCAAGCATGCCAAATGCCTTTTTAACCATCCTGTCTATGTGTGAGCAAACTTTAAAGAATTATGTACCTGAAGCCCTAGGTCTCTCTGTTCTACAGCACTACCCAAGGCCCCACCATTAATTGTATAAGCCCTATCCTTGTTTGTTGTAGCAAAATGCAATACCTCGCATCTACCGAGATTGAACTCAATCTGCCACTTTTCAGCCCATTGACCCATTTGATCAAGGTCCCTTTGTAATCTTAGAAAACCTTCTTCACTGTCTACAATGCCAGCAATTTAGGTGTCATCTGCAAACTTACTAACATACCTTCTATATTGTCATCCAAATCATTTATATAAATGACAGAGAAAAGAGGACCCAGAACTAATCCCTGTGAAACACCGCTGTCACAGGCCTCCAGTCCGAAAAGCAACCCTCCACCATTACTCTGTCTTTTGCCATTAAGCCAGCCATGTATCCAATTGGCAAGCTCACCCTGAATCCCATGTGACCTAACTTTCCTAATTAGTCTACCACGCGGAACCTTGTCGCAGACTTTACTAAAATCCAAATAAACAATGTCTACTGCTCTGCCCTCATCAATATTTTTGGTAATTTCCTTAAAAAACTTAATCAAGTTTGTGAGACATGATTTTCCTTGCACAAAACCATGCTGAATATCCCTAATCAATTTTTGCCTCTCTAAATGTCCATAAATCCTAACTTTTATGATCTCCTCCAACAATTTACCCCCAATTGAAGTCAGACTCACAGGTCTATAGTTCCCCGATTTCTCCTTATAACCTTTCTTAAACAAAGGTACAACACTAGCCGCCCTCCAGTCATCAGGCACCTCACCCTTAGTAATAGATGATGCAAATATTTCTGCAAGGGGTCTTGTAATTTCCTGTCGTGCTTCGCATAACATTCTGGGATACATTAAATCAGGTCCCAGAGATTTATCCACCTTTATATTCTCTAAGCCCTCCCGAACTTCCTCTCCTGTAATGTGAACTGTTTTCAAAACGTCAAAGTTTATTTCTCTGCATTCTCTGGACTCCATTTCTTTAAGCACAGTAAAAACTGACTGGAAATATTCATTTAGTATCGCTCCCATCTCCTGGGGTTCAACACAAAGATGACCCCCCTCATCTTTAAGAGGCCCAAACCTCTCTCTAGTTACCCTCTTGCTCTTAATGTATTTGTAGAATCTCTTTAGATTATCCTTAACCTTATCTGCCAATGCTATATATGAAGACTAGACTAAACAAGAATGGTGGATTCATCCCGTAAAGGCTATAATTGAACTAGATGTATTTTGTTCCTGACAATCATTACTGGAATTTAATTCCAGATTTTTACTGAATTGAAATTTCGCTATCTGTCATGGCAGGATTTGAACCTGGATCCCTAGAACGTTACTTATGCCCCTGGATTAATAGTCTTGCAATAATGCCACTAGGTCATTGCCTCCCTGCTACCTGAGTGAGTGAGTGTCAATGTGTGAATTAGAGATGAGTGAGGGTGTGTGAGTAAGTTGATGTTGATTGTGGAGGATTCAGTGGTGGTAATGCCATTGAATGTTGAGAAACAATAGTTAAATTGTCTTGCAATGGAGATGGTCATTGCCTGGCATTAGTGTGGCACAAATGTTATTTGGCACTTTTTAGTCCAAGCCTGTACATTTTCCCGGTTTTGCTGCATTTTGATGTGAACTGCTTAATAGCTGAGGGGTTGTGAATATTCTGCAATTATCAGTGAGCATCCCTACTTCTGACCTTATGGATCATGCTGATTATTCCAGACCACCTTAAGTTATTTTTTAAGTACACAGTTATTATCTCTTTGGTTATCAATTTTAACACTTTTTCATGACAGACATCAAGCTGATTTAACACAAATGCATCCAGCATCACATCACTAACTTGTTTTAGGAACCTAGGATGAATTTCATCAGGTCCTGGAGACTTTTCAGCATGTAGTTCCATCAGTTTGCTGAGTACCACTTCCCTGGTCATTGTTACGTCACTAAATGCCTTTTCGTCCTTCCACCTCCCAATTTACAGCTATTACTGGAATGATGTTTTGTATCCTCTATAGTGAAGACAGAAGAAAAATATTTATTCATTTCATTTGCCATTTTCCTTATTTTCTAGTATTCACTCCTTAGTTTTACAATCACCTTACTTATTTACTCTTTTCCTTTGTTAATACCTGTGGAAACTTACGCTATCCATTGTTACAGATCTGGCTAGCTTTTTCTCTTACTCTATTTTGTTTCTCCTGACTAATGTTTTGGGCTTTCTTTGCCATTCTTTATATTCTGATGAACCATCTGACCTGTTAATTCCTTTGCACAGTTATATGCTTTTTGTAGTTTGATGCTTCCATTAACTTCTTTCACAAGCCACAGGTCCTACCTTGGAGCTTTTCTTTAAAACAGGAATGTACATGTTCTGAGTATTCTGAAATATCCTCTTAAATATCTGCCAATTTTGCTGTATTGATTTATCTCCTAGCCTAGTATGCCAGTTCATTTCAGTTAGCTTAACTTTCATGGTCACAAAGTTGTCCTTATTTAAACTTAAAATGCTAATCTTAGATACACTTTTCACCCTTTCAAATGGGGTTTTGAATTCACTCAAGTTTTGGTTGCTGCTATCAAGAAGTGTCTTTATTCTGGGGTCATAATTAATCCTGTTTCATTACACAAGACTAGGTCTAATATAACCTACCCTCTCGTTAGTTCTAGAATGTACTGCTCTAAGCATCGCGAAGGCATTCTATGAGTCATCATCCAGATTACCATTACCAATCTGATTTTTCTCATTTATAAGAAGATTAAAATCACCCATGATTATTGCTGTCATTTTCTGACAAACGTCCAATTTTTTTTTATTATACTGTGCTTAGTTTCACATTTTGGATACTGTGACAGAGCCTGTAGACCATTCCCAAAAGTGACTTTTAGAATCCCTACAGTGTGGAAACAGGCCCTTCGGCCCAACAAGTCCCCACTGACCCTCAGAGCATCCCGCCCAGACCCATCCCCTTATAACCCACCTAAACTCCACATCCCTGAACACTATGGGCAATTTTAGCATGGCCAACCCACCTAGCCTGCACATCTTTGGACCGTGGGAGGAAACCGGAGCACACGGAGGAAACCCATGCAGAAACAGGGAGAATGTGTTAACTCTACACAGCCAGTCGCCCAAGGGTGGAATTGAACCCAGGTCCCTATTGCTGTGAGGCAGCAGTGCTAACCACTGAGCCACCGTGACTTCTTTCCCCTATGTTTCCTCACCTCTACCTAAACCAATTCTACATCCTGATCTGGTGAACCAAAGTCTAACTGCCCTCAAGGTGCCAATGGTTTGTTTGCTGAATTTGGTGATGGTACAAAGGTAGGTAGGAAGGTAAGTTATGAAGTGGTCATAAGGAATCTGCAAAGGGATATAGATGTGTTATCAATTAACAAATGGGATATTAGTGAGTGGGCAGAGGTTTGGTAGACGGTGTATTATGGGAGAAAATGTGAACCTGTGCACCTTGGCAAGAAGGATAGGAAGATGCAATATTATTTAATTGGAGTGAAGTTGCAGAACTCTGAGGTATAAAGAGATTTGGATATCTTGGTACATGAATCACAACAAGTTAGTATGCAGACACAACAAGCAATTAGGGAGGCAAATGGAATGTTGCTGTTTGTTGCAAGGGGAATGGAAAGTAAAAGTAAGGATAGCTTAACCTAATTTTGTTTAAACCCTGTCCCTGATCCTCTGTTAATTTCTTTGGGACTTCCGGCAAGTTATCTTTTTCTGCTATGAATACTGAAGCAAAATAATCATTCAGCATGTCTGCCATTTCCCCATGGTCATTGGCAATTTCCCCACTGAGAGTTCAGTGGGACAATAGTATTCCTAATTAGCCACTTTCCTTTTATGTAGCTATAAAATTACTTATTGCCTTTTATGTCCCTTTCAAGTTTCACTTCATAATCCCTTTTAGCTACTGTCATAGCCGATTTGTGTCCCTTTGTTGGACTTAGTATTTATCCCATTCTGTATGATCTGTGCTGTTCTTTGCATTTTATAAGCCCCTTCTTTTAATTTTATGCAGTCCCTCACTTCCTTAGATGTCCATGGCTTTTTTTTTTAACGTGAGGTGGAGCTTTCCTTCTCGTGGGTAGAAATTGATTTTGCATAGCATTGAGAGTTTCTTTGCACACCCTCCACTGTTCCTCGGTTGTTTTGCCTATCAGCAGAGCTCCCAGTTTACTGTGGAAAGTCTGTACAACATCCCATTAGAGTCTGCCTTGCCTAAATCCAAAATTCTAGTATCCAATCTTCACTTATTTCTTACAAATGCTGAAACTCGATCATGTTATGATCACTATTTGACAAATGCTGATGAATAGCTAGTGACTTCCTACCAGCTGGCTTGCATCCTTTAATGGCATTTCTGTCTCTGACATATTGGAGATGATTTCTTTCAATGTCATTCTGACTTTTTATTCTTCCATCTCCTTGACTGTGTGTTAACAGATTCAACTGCATGCAGCCTTCCAATTTAATTTTTATTTTGAAGAAGAATCTCTTCTCTCTTCAACACTTAATAAACTAAAATGCCAAGACATGCAATTAACCTTTGGGAAAGTGCCAAAACAACCAAACGCAGCCCTGTGACATTAACGAGATTCTAGTTGGAACAGAAGAAAACAATTAAACTAAACCATGAAATTCAATCAAATGCAACAAAATAGTAACATTGCTTACCATTGCAATATTGAAAATCCTACAGTGGTTGAAACTGGCTTGAGTTTGCCTTTGTAGACCCTACAATATTGAGATATTGCCTGCTGCCAGCATTAAGCCTTTTTAAAGTATGGTACAAGAGCATTGAAAATTCAAGATGTCACTTGTGTATTTGTGAATAAACACTAGCGATTAAAAACATTAGGCCAGTCCCCCCTAAGGTCACAAACATAAATTGACCATCATCGGAATACTCCTTTGCATTCTAAACCCACAAATGCAAAAGGATGGGAAAGTTTAAATATATCGGTATTTATACTTTATTTATTTCATCACTTCTTTTTCTAGTCTATTTCATTTACTAATGAATCTGTTATACAAAATACAAAGATTGAAAGACCTGTAAAACAAATGAACTGATGCTTGAATAAGTAAAACAACAGGGACATATTTCTGTCTGTGCCAAATCTATTCAATGGAAATGTTTCTTTCAGTATGCATCTGTCACTTTTATTGTGTCATAAGAACATAAGAAATAGGAGCAGGATTAGGCCAAGCCCATTCTATCAATCAGTAAGATCGTGGCTGAACTTCTTTATCAACTCCACTTTCTCACCTTATCCCAGATTCCTTGAGGACCCAGACAACAATTGGTTTTAGTCATGAACACATTCAATGCCTTAGAATTCACGGTTCATAAACTGTTAAGCAAAGAATTTTCTCCTCATCTCAATCCACAATGGGTAAAACCGTATCCCAGGACTACGTTCCGTAGTTCTGGATTCTCCACCTAGTAGCAACATCTCAGCTGTGACCATGTCAGACTCTCTAAGAATTTCATATGTTTCAATGAGATTGTTTCTATTTTTCTAAACTCCTGAGGATACAGGCTATTTATAATCAACCTCTCCTCATACAACAATCTTTTCGTCCCAGGAATTAAACTAATGAACTTGCATAGCACCTCCTTGAAGACAAGTATATACTTCCTTAGGTAAGGAGACTAAAACTGTGTAGAGGTATGATCCCAGCAAAGTCCTGTATAATTTCATACAAACATACAAATTAAGACCGTAATCTTGTTTTATGCAACTATCTTTCTGAGTTCCCTGGATTCAGCAGTTATAACTCTGGATTGGAAAATTGCTCTGCTCTTTGGGAAGGATCATAGAAGGAAACCAGGGAATTACAGACCTGTTAGTCTAACATCTGTAGTGGGGAAGTTGTTGGAGTCTATACCTGAGGATAGGGTAACTGATCACCGTGCAACACTTCAGTTAATCAGGGAGAGTCAGCATAGATTCATGAAGGATAGGTTGTGCCTGACAAACCTTAGAGTTTTTTTTTATGAGGTGACAAAGATGGTGGACAGAGGTTAAGTCAATGGATTTAGTTTGTATAAGTTGCATACAAGAGACTGTCAGCTAGGGTGGAAGCCCATGGAATTGAGGGCAACTTACTGACATGGATAAGACATTGGTTGAGTGGCAGGAAACAGAGAGTTGGAATAATGAGTCAGTACTCAAATTGGCAGGACATGACTAGTGGTGCCCCACAGGGATCTGTGTTGGGCCTCAATTATTAACAATATTCTTTAACATCTTGGATAATGGCATGAAAATTCAATATCCGAATTTGCTGAAAACACAAAATTGAGCAACATTGTAAGCAGAGTTGGCAACAGCATAAAATTCTATTGTGAACCAGGCCAAATCCCCTTAAAATATGTCAAGGAGATTGCCTAGACACTAACTTTTTCTTATTTTAAAGGCAAGTACCAGGCATTACATTCCTGATGCAATTTGATTGGTCAAACTATCAGACTTGAAGCAAATTATACTTTATTCATACTCTAGATCATAGAATCCCTACAGTGTGGAAACAGGCCCTTCAGCCCAACAAGTCCACACTGACCCTCAGAAAATCCCACCCAGACCCATCTCCCTAACCACCACATCCCTGAACACTGTGGGCAATTAAGCATAGCCAATCCACCTAGCCTGCACATCTTTGGACTTTGGGAGGAAACCAGAGCACCCAGAGGAAACCCACGCAGAAATGGGGAAAATGTGCAAACTCTACACAGCCAGTCGTCCAAGCGTTGAATCAAACCAGGATTCCTGGCACTGTGAGGCTAACCACTGATCCACCGTGCCACCCCATTATATAAACGGGGCACACAAATTTGAACTTTGGACCTCTTGATCTGCAGTCAAATGCTCTACCACTGAACTACACCCCTAGCACACACTATAGTTAAAACAAAATAAAAATAACAGAAAAGAATTTGCTTAACTGTCACTCTATTGAAAGACTTAACAAAATAATAAACTGTTCATTAACTGTTACAGTATAGTAACATCCCATAAACACACCCTTGGCAAAGGCAAATTCAGTAACATAGATTGCCTCACATGCAATTCTAGCAGCAGGAAGAGAAGCCAAGATTTTAGTTGTAGCAAAGCAAGAGACATATAGCAGTTTTCACAACCTCAACAGCTACTGAAAGCTGAAACTAAAATCCTAGTTCTGTGGGAGTTCGACCCCACCCATTCAGGCCACTTCTATTGTTCCAACTTTTAAAAAAGGCTTCACAGCTGTTTACTTTATTGGCTTGGAGCAGACCACTCGACACCTCTATCTCAACCTCTCTTCATTTAAAAACAAGACCAGGACAAAATATACCTCTTGAAGCCATAGTATCATTACAGATGCAATTTGATAATCAGTGGTTAGGGGAATGGGCAAAGCTGTGGTAGATGGATTTTAATATAAGCATGTGTGAGGTTATCCATTTCATACTGCAAAAGGATAGATGAGGGTATTTTTTTAGAAGGCACAAAGTTAAATACAGTGGATGTCCAATGAGATTTGGGGCTTCAGGTTCATAGCTCTTTAAAATGTCATGAACAGGTGCAGAAAGTAGTCAAGAAGGCTAATGGAATGCTCGCCTTCATATTGAAAGGGCTGGAGTATGGGGATTTGAACATTAGGCTGGAGTTATACAAAACCCACGTTAGAAGCCAAATAGAATACTGGAGCAGATCTGGGCACCAAACCTCAGGAAGGATATTTTGGTCCTGGAGGAGTTCAATGCAGGTGTACAAGAATGAAACCAGCAATCCAGGGGTTAAATTTTGAGGAGAGATTAGGCAAATTAGGTTTTTATTCTCTAGAATTTAGAAGGTTAAAGGGTGATCTAATCGAGGTCTTCAGGATATTAACAGGGAAAGACAGGATAGATAAAAGTATACTATTTCCGCTAGTTGAAGATTATAGAACAAGGGAGCATAATCTAAGAATTAGGGCCAGGCCATTCAGAAGAGATGTTAGAAAGCACTTCTACATGCAAAGGATAGTGGAAGTTTGGAAATCTCTTCCTCAAATGGCGGTAGATGCAAACCTAGTTGTTAAATTTAAATCTGGGATAGACAATTTTTTTATTAAGCAAGGCTATCAAGGAATATGAACCGCAGGTAGGTATATGGACTTTGGCCACAGATCAACCATGATCTTATTGAATGGCAGAGCTGGCTCGAGGGACTGAATGGCTTACTCCTGTTCCTATGTTCCTATGTTCACTGTTGCAACACTGACGCAACTTCTGGAATCCTAATCCTATAAGGGAATGTAAGCCTCTTGGAGGAATTCCAATCAAAGAGTTATCTTCTATGAGCATCAAATCTAAGAAGGAGAACTTGTAGAGAACCTGCTCCCTCAATTATTGATACATTCTTCTTTTGGTTTTGCTTTAGAACAAAGGGAAATGTAGAGAAGGAAGACAAACGTCCACTTCCTCACAGTACATGTTGACAATTGTACCAACTCACCAAATCTCTAAAATTAGTGTTACATTCAATTTTGATGAAGTATTCTTGAGGTCACTTGTGCTTGTGATTCACTGTGTTGTCGTGGTACAGTTCGTTTTGTTTTTCTTCTGGTACCTTGTATAACACTGGTATGTTTGTTACAGACTGGCACTCTGACATTTGAGCAAAGGGATGATATTGGTAAAATTCCATTCACAGCTCTTATCAGTCAACATCTATACTCGTAAATTCAGAAATACACACACTGCACTGAGATGAGACACGAGATAATGTAATAATTCCTTTCATTTTTGCATGAATGGATTCTATTCAATATCAGTAAGATATAGTCAAGGCACATATTGGAGTCATCAAAGCCAAAGTAATTGGCAAATATGTAATTTGTTTTATTTGTTTACCTTCAATGGGTTTCCTCATTCCCTGCTTTCCAGTCAAAAGGGCTATTTTTATTGTTGTCACATTTTTCACATTATGAAAGTATTAATCGATTTTCTAATCAGTTCATTGGATGGCGAACCTTGTGTTGAACAAGCTGTGGCTGTTGTTCAGTTGCCAACGTGCCAATGTGAGCAAGCTTTAAGATTGGGTGCGAGCCATGCAGCAGTTGTGTGATATTCTCCCCGGAACTCTCTGACACCGGATCAATTTGGCCCACTGTGGATCTGTCAGCCTGGCTAGAAGATCAGAACAGGTGCATCATGCATCCTGTTCACTCCGGGAGCTGGCTGTGAGGGAGCTGGATGAGTGTCAAAGACTTTCCACATGTAAATAAAGGGTGACTTGGTAACTGGATACCAGCCTCTGTGGAGTTATTTCAATTCTAGTCACAGCATTTATCAGTCGACATCTATTTTCATTGCCTTCTTTTGCCATCCCCCTGTTCTCAAGGCTAAAGCATTTGACATCTACTGTTCTGATTAACTTAGTTTACTTACTTTATGGTCAGTTTCCTTCCACACCTGCATGTACTGTGAATGCTGTTTCAGGAGTGTATAATGAGATATTACAGTATTTTTCTCAGTTGATAGCCTCCAGTTTCCAATCATTACACCTAGATTTCGTACAATTTGTTTTTCAATAGGTGTCAAGAGATGCATCCTCTACTTGTTAAGGTGAAAAACATTGTGTATTATGACTCGGCATTGAACCTTCATGAAAGTTGCTTCAGTTTCATGAAAAACAGATTACTTGTCTGGTAACATTTTAGTGTTGCTGTTTTGTTCAAAAAATTGTTTACCCCACATAAATAATTCTTCCATAAAAAGCCCTGATGTGGAATCACAGAGAATTATCATTGTCCCCTCCCCGCCACCATACATATTTCTGACAGATATTTCTAGATCCATGCAGATTGAAGTTGATATTAAGTTTTACTGCAATAATTGACCAAACTAAGGTCCTGGAATCTTTATAAATGATCATTTAGTTAGAAAGTTAGGAAAATATTGTGGATCAGCTATCTGTTGAAAACAGATGAATAGTTTCTCTGATTTCCAGTTACAAATTAAATCCATCAATTTAATTAAGTCTAATCTGTAATTTATTTTGCATCCTATAGGCTCTGTATGACGATTACTGAAGAAAGCAAAAACTGAAAAAAGACATTGTAAATTAAGTCCGGGAACCTCAAAGACATGTGCAAAGGTCATGATTATAGAACCCCCATGGCTTGGAAACAGGCCATTTGGCCCATTGAGCCCACACCAAGCCTTCTGAAGAACATCCCACCCAGACTCTCCCTATCCCTGTAACCCCACCTTTCCCATGGCTAATCCACCTAGCTTGCATATCTTTGGATTGTGGGAAGAAATCAGAGCACCCGGAGGAAACCCACGCAGACACAAGGAGAATGTGCAAACTCCACACAGACAGTCACTCAGGGGTGGAATTAAACCCAGGAGCTTGTCACTGTAAGGCAGCAGTGCTAACCATTAAGCCACCGTAACATTAGTCAGTGACTAACCATCACCCATTCAATGTAAGGCAGATGACACACCAACTTTGAGCTGCCTACCCATCTGAATGATTGCTGAATACAGCCAGCGCTAGCCACATGGCTCATTGACTGACTACATCACCAGGAGGTCCAATATTGTACTTTTTTAGCGTCACTTAGTGACCCCGCTCTGCTAATAAAGTGTAACAAGGCTGAAACAAGTGTTGAGAGTTGTGCAAGAAAGGATTCAGATCTAGGAAACAGTGAGGAATGTGTCTAAATGGGAGAGGGCAGCGTCCAAAGTTTATGAATGCTATGATAGAGGTGGAAAAGTGGTCATTAAACTCATCATAGAATCCTCACAGTGGGGAAACAGGCCCTTTGGCCCAACAAGTCCACACTGACCCTCAGTACATCCCAACCAGACCCATCCCCTTAATCTACACATCTCTGAACACTATGGGCAATTTAGCATGGTCAATCCACCTCACCTGCACATCTTTGGATCATGGGAGGGAACCCATGCAGACACAGGGAGAATGTGCATACTCCACACAGACAGGTGCCTGAAGGTGGAATCGAACCTAGGTTCCTGGTGCTATGAGGCAGCAGTGCTAACCACTGAGCCACCATGGCACACAATCTCTCAATCCACAGAAGGTCATGAAATCCTGCAGACAGACAGTGAAAAGGAAGTTGAATGTTAATTCCAAATGTCATGAACCAGGACCTGGGTGCAGTATTGCAAGAATTTCAATGACTTCATATGAGTCATCAGATCATTGAATGTACCTTTACTAGTTACATTCTACTAACTGTACCACTAACCTCACATATTGCCCAAATCACCACAGAATCCTCATTCATCTACCACCAACTCCAATAATCAGGATTGATATCTGGTGTTTATATTTTTCATTCTCACACACTTAAAACTGCCGCATGGCTCACCCCTAATCTTAAAGCTTGTTTGTATTGCCACATTGGCAACTGCATCAAACAATGTGCACCACATTTCCTGAGAGGCTTCCCTCTGCACACAAACAGAGGCAGCATAGGCAAGGCCTGGCTAATGAAATATCCAAGGATCTAGAAGGAGTTTATTACAGCTAACTAACACATTCAAAGAGATAGCATTTCTGAAGAAGGGTCTAGGCCTGAAACGTCAGCTTTCCTGCTCCTCTGATGCTGCTTGGCCCGCTGTGTTCATCCAGCTCTACACCTTGTTATCTCTATAACACATTCAAAGGCACATCAGTGTCTGGACTCTTATTAAGCTATTCAGTTACTAAAAGCACTGTGCTTTCAATAGCCTGTCATGCTTTAAGTGATCCGAGTTAAACAGGAGTCTGAGGTCTTTATATTTGCAGTGATGTCATAAGAATGGTATATTGATTATGAGACAGAACACAACATTCCCCTTTTTCCGAAGACAACAAATTATCCCAAACAGATTCACATGACACACATTGTCAATTTGATAGTTATGCAAGCGGGTGAAACAGTATTTACAATACTAACATTTCAAGCTTTAATGTAATGCTTTGGAAATCCATGGTTTAACCTTAAAAATGCTAGATTGTACCTTTAAGCCAGTGTAAATTAAATGTGATCCTTTCTTACCAGCAAGTTTCTGCAGATGTTGTTCTAAGGGAGACTGATACTTATAAGAGATAGCAAGAACTGCAGACGCTGGAGTCGGAGACAACACAGTGTGGAGCTGGAGGAACAGAGCAGGCCAGGCAGCATCAGAGGAGCAGGGAAGTTGGTGTTTTGGGTCAGGGCCCTTCTGAAGACTTCAATTTGTTTTTCAAAGGTCTACCACCAGGATCTTGGAGACAATTAGACACAACAACTATGATATGAGTTTTGCTTTTAGCACTATATCTTACCTGATGAAGCAATGTTTATGCTATCCTTTTCAACATAAGAAACTAAGCATGGGTAATGTGGTATTAAAGAATCCAAGTTATGTTTAATTACACTCACTAATAAATGCAAACATTACATTCACAGCATTTACATTCATAAGTGTCTAGGCTCTTATGAAGATATTAGTTATAAAGAGCAGTATGCTTTCAATAGCATGTCATGCTTCAGGTGATTCAGTTAACATGAAATCTGAGATCTTTATATCATCGGTGTACAACCTATGATGCAGGGATTACATCATGAACATGTCTTTTAAATGTGTTTATACTGTGTCTCATCAATGTATATGTATATATATGGTGTCTTTTAAGGATATACTGATTCAGAGACATAACACAACCATACTAGTGATGACCGTTGCTAACACTGTGGCAAACAAACCTATTCCTCCTTCTCATCTTCCACTTCCTCATCATCCCATGTCCTTTTTGTGATCTACAAGCTACAGATGGAATGAACATTCACCACAAAACTCACTCCAATACCACAATTTTATCCCTAGGCAACTGAACTTTCAGATATCATTCCAGTTGACCCACAAACAGAATGCTGATGAAGACATAGCCTCGTCACTTGATTTTGTATTCAGAACTGTCAGCTCAAGTATGTACCTATCTTAAAGGAAAGATTTCAGGCAAGATCTGCATGTGGTGAAACATTGGGCATGAGTGGGCTGCAGCTAACATAGGGATGAGGAGAGCAATGATTGCAGCTCATCAGAGGATGAGGTTGCATAGGGATTCTGCTGCCCAGAATTCAGACGAGCACTTTGGTAGGAAAAACTGAAGAAAGATGCAGATAGAACAGAGTTGTTTGGAAATCCTGATCAATGAATCACAAAATAGCTTGCATCCAAGTTCAAGTCAACACCGTGTGGAGCTGAAGGGACACAGCAGGTCTGGCAGCATCAGAGGAGCAGGAAAGTTGACTTTTCAGGTCGGGACCCCCAAGTTCAACAGATAATAGGGAAGGCAATTGGAATGTTGGCCTTTATTTCAAAGGGAATAGAGTAAAAATGGAGGGAGATGTAGGAAATGTTGCTAAAACTATACAAGGCACTAGTCAGACTACAGTTGGAATACTGTGAACAATTTTGAAACTCTTATCCAAGGAAAGATATTCTGGCTTTGGAAGCAGCGAGAGAAGTTTCACTATTCTGTCTCTGGGTATAGGAGGGATTGTCTTATAAGGAGGGAGTGAGTAGGTTTGGCAGGTACACACTGGAATTTAGAAGAATGAAAGATGACATAATGAAACATGTAGGATTCTCAGTGGATTTGACAGTGTAGAAGTAGGAAGGTTGTTTCCCTTTGTGGGAACATTACAAAATAAGGTAACTTAAGGCAAAGATGGGGAGAAATTTCCTCTCTCAGAGGGCAGTGAATCTGTGGAAACTTTTTTTATCATAGAGGACTGTAATGGTTGGATCTTTAAATAAATTCAAGCTGAAATACAAGGAGAAGGAAACAGGGTTATAGGGAAAAGGCAGGAAAGTGGGGTTGAGGGTTGTCAGATCAGCCATGATCTCATTGAATGGAGGAACAGACTTACTGAGCTAAATGTATTATATATTTCTTAAATGCTCTGCAATTACATCCTTTATAATAGACTCTAATATTTCCCCAGCAACAGGTATTAAGTAACTGGCCTGTAGTTAGCTGTTTATTTTGTCTCCTTCCCTTTATAAATAAAGATATAATATTAGCAGCTTTCTAGTCGTCTGAGATTTTTTCAGAAACTAATGATTCTTATTATCAATGCATCTATTATCTCTGTAGCTACTTCAATTAATATGTAGGATGCATCCCATGAGGTCCAGGGAACATGTTGTCTTTAATCCCTTATTTTTCCTAGCACCTTTGCTCTAGTGATAGTTATTGTATTTATTTTCTGTCCTCCTTGTGCTCCTTGATTATTTAGTAATTTTGGAAAGCTATTAGTGTTTTCTATTGTGAAGATTGATGCAATATATTTGAGTATGAGTTCTAAAGAAAGGTCTCTGCACTCAAAAAGTTAACTCTGTTTCTGTCTCCACAGATGCTGCAAGACCCGCTGAGTTTTTCCAATAATTTCTATTTTTGTTTATTTCAGATGTCTAATATCCACAATTCTTTGTCTTATTGTATTAATACAAAGTATGTATTCAGCTCCTCTGCCATTTCCTTGTTCCTCATTATTATTTCCCCAGCCTCATTGTCTACATGTTTTCTGTTCACTTTGGCTTCTCTCTTCCTTTTTATATATTTAAAGAAGTTCTTGCTGTCCACCTTGATATTGCTTGCAAGTTTATCTTCTCCCTGTTTATTATTTTTTGGTTGTATTTTCTTGGTTTTTTAAACTTCCCCAATCCTCTGGCTTACCATCAATCTTTGTTACATTTCATGATTTTTCCTATCGGTGTGTTTTAATCAAACAGAAAACACAGTTGAAATTCCTTTGCAACTCCCCATTTGTTAATAACCCTGTGGGTCATCAAACGTTCTTAAAACTTTTCAAGGGATTCCAATTTCTTCTGTTTGAAACACCTGTTCCAAAATCCCCTCAAAAGTAATTTTGTCACAAATTACCCCAATGACTGCTCACACTGTGGTACTTCATCCCTCCTTCCCTGAATTCTGGAAACTGCATTCTATCACCAACTTATAGGCAGTACTTCGGCTCTTTCACCGACAACTAACTTCACCAAGTCAGCACTGCCCCTGGATTTCTCCAAACTCTAACATTTCTCAACAGTACAAAGCAACTGCTGCTTGTCAGCTTCCTCACTCTTATTCACAGCTTATTGATGTTTCACAGCTTTTTCTGAACCCACACAGCTCCCAGAGCTCTTTGTGAGCCCTAATCCAACACTTAACTGCACTTACTAGCTCACAAGAGTTGTCTTCAGCTCCTGAGTTATGAGCTCAAAGTCTGCTACAGCAGATGGAGCCTCATCGCCTTGCTTCTCATTGACTAACTAACTTATAACCTGAAGGTACCCCTCTCCTCTGACTGCCTCCATCCAATCACCTAAAATTGATTATTCAGTAACATTTGAAAAGTTCTGAGTGACCTATTGCAAACCGTGCAACAAGTCCCACCCCTAAGTCAAACATAGCAACCCCTTGGGACTGCCTAGTCCCTCAATCTCACAATATTCACAGATTGCTGCCTTGTAGAATACAAAGTGGATATAAAAAGACAATTTCATTATCACCAATTCACAGAGTTAATCTCTGTTGTTACTTTAACAGTGGCATTAGAACTTTCTCAATAATCAATGGAATAGTGATGTAGAGGAAAAACCACGTAAATCTATATATTTCAAAAGGGTAGAACTAAGATTCTTCTATTATAACATGGTTTCTGATAGTTTAATGTGTCATTTCACTTTGCCAGATGGAAATCATTTATTACCTGGAGGTTGAACTTTATGGAATTATTAAACCTTTAGTTGGTGTTAGTTGTGTTTCCTGTGTAAGGGGTAAGCATCTGCCATTTGTTAACTAAACAGAACTTACGTTTTATGTAGATTTAATATTTAATGGCAATGATTCATGTGGCTATAACATTTTATTTATGTTGATTATATTTAATAACAAAACATTAACATGGCTTTGGGAGGAGGATAAATTAAAATCAATGCTGGCAAATGTCCAGTTGGTAGAAATAGCAAAGATCTATGTTAATCTTTTACTAAATGTCTTTAAAGAAGCAGCAAATAAAAATTTGATAGGAAATAAGTATAATCTTCATGAATGTAGTTAAATTATATACATGCAAATTGTACACACAAATTATTTTTAAAATATGTAAGTATTCTTGTGTTTCTACATAAAATCTACCCAAGTCCTCAAACTAAAATTTGTTCTGATTTATTATTTGATTCAGTCTTAAGAACAATGCAGAACATAGAGACTTATGATAAGACACTAAGTATGAAGCATGCTTTATGTCAAAGATGCTGTGCAGCAGCAATGTATGAGACTGCACGGTTTGTTTTCCATTAGTTATGTCAACGATATCTGTTACAAAATCTGTTACTAACTGTAGAGCAAATAACATGGTAAGGCTTAAAAGCACTTGTTCCTCGATGATACTTAGTGTCAGACATTTAAGAGAATTTTATAACTCACAACAGTTTATTTCAGAAGATTTAAAAGTCTAGATTATGTTGGAGATGAGACAATAGTTATGAAGCACATTTTTTTAAATCAGAATTTAATATGAAATGAACAAATTAATTCATATTCATGTAGAATAGCAAAATTTGAATCTCACCTGATCCAAGAATTGCTATTTGGGTGGCAGTCATTCTTTAAGTAATGCAAAGAAAAATTTTAGAAATACGGATCAGGTCACTTAGCATCTGAAAGAGAAAGACAGGTTAATTTTTCAGGTGTAATCTCTTATCAGCCCAGTCAGGGTGGAGAACATCACTACTGGAGAATGCCTGAGGACAAAATACATCATGATCAAGTACAGAAAGATGAGTAGATAGCTTAGAGTGGAAGTCAATACTGTACAAATGCTGGAGCATGCTTGTTTATTTTGAGTTAGTGTGATTGGTGTCATTGAGTTGAAAATGACACGTAAAGAAATTGTCTTTATAAAGCACTTTTCCCATTATCAGGGTATTCCAGCAGCTTTTAAAGGTGATGAACTACTTTATAAAGAATAGATACTGTTATTTTGTATGCAAAGTCTGCAGCCAATTTGTACACAACAAAATCGCGCATTCAACAATTTATCAGTTTTGGTAATAGTTGCTGGATAAATATCAAGCAGAACACTGAAAAAGCTTTGCTCACAATCAAATAGTGTAATGGGATTTCTTATGTCCACCTGAGAACATTTTATCTGTAAAGCAGTATATCTTAGATTGCAATTCTCCCTGGGTGCTGCACTGAAGATTCTGCCTAAACTGATAAGATGATATTGCATAACTCAAATGAAGAAACACTCAAACACATAACTTAATTATGAAATTGCATCTTTGATTTTCTTCACCCTTATTTGTCAATACCTGAATTAAATACGTGTTATTTTCTAATAACATTTTAGCAGTTACTCATCATAAGAATAAACATGAAAGAAAAAAACTTGTAATCTAGTCCCAATCATGATTTCGGCATGTTCTGGAGCACATTATAGCCAAATAATGTACTTTTTGAAGTGTGGCATTTGTTTGTAATGTTGAAAACATGACAAATTAATGCTCAAAACACTTGGAGTTGGTAGCTGAATTTGGTCCCAAATCGCCTGTAAACTTGCAATCACAAGGGAGAGCAATTGGAGAAACAGAGTCTCCCATAAGAGGACCAGATCTGTGAGGAGTTGCTCCTCCAAGATATAGTTGTTTTCAATGCTGCTGCTTCAGTTCCATCATTCACAAGTTCTCTCTCTTCCATTCTTGTTGCTGTTTCAGATACATAAGCTATGATTGGAGTACAACAAGGATGGGAGGGCTGCTAAGCAACCTGTGAGAGGATGAACTGGAGGAGTTCCCTTGTTGATCCGGGGACCATCATGCAGCTGAGTTATAGGAAGCTGTAGTCTAGAACTAGTCAGAGAGGTGGGCAGCCATTTTGGTTGGAACTGAGTGTTGACCAGGCCATGAGAAGCTGAACTTCTATGATGACCTGCGAAGGAGGTTCAGGTGAGGGAAGAGAAGTGGGAATGGGACAGCAGAGCCTGAGTGTGGGGATTAGGGATGGAGAGAGGTCTGAGCCTGAGTGACAGCCAGGTGGGGTAAATCCAGGGGTGATGTCGAATTATCCACTAAAAACTGAGCATATACCACAACCGTTAGGCATTGTGTTATTTTATTTTTCAGTGAAATAACTCCACAGAGGCTAGTATCTCGTAACCAAATCACCCTTTATTTACACATAGAGAGTCCTTTACACTGATCCAATTCCCTCAGAGCCAGCTCTCATCTGACATTCTTGTTTATATCTGCCAGCCTGGGCTTCCTGATTGGACCAGGTTAGCAGCCCCAATTGGGGAACACATATTCTATGAGGTCTGGCTGACCTCATTACAATCATTACACTCACAGACCATGTTTTTGGATTTTATAACCACTTGTAACCTTCAACATGCTGAAACAGGAGAGCACACAGGGGTGCTTTCTGTAAAGGTGAAGCAATTGGGGTAGCTGAGACCTTTTTATTGTGTTAGAGGAAAGCATAGAATACAAGGTTGTAGATCATCTGCAAATTGTTTGTCAAGATGATATTCAGCATTCTGCATTCAAGTTTTATTCCGGTTTTCAGGAAACTGCTTACAAAATATATTTTTACTACTTACAGAAATAATAACTCCTCAGAAATCAGTACTAATGTTCCATCATTTTTTACACAAGGTATGCATTGAACAATTTATTTTGGTGAATGCAGGAAAAGTCTATAGTATTGAGGATTGATTCATAATAAAATCATAAACAACACATTTTTTGCAGATTCCAAATCAAAACAGTTGATGATAATATTACGTATGTATCCAAGTATTGGTAATTGTGCTGTCTTATCTATCCAAGAATGAACTTCCTTAAAGAATTCACAAACACAGAAGGTAATATTATTACAGGAATGCATTCACTAATCGAGATTTACGTGAAAATGAAAAATGAAATGAAAAAGAAGCTGATGAAAACAGAAAGCGTCTCTGAAAATTACAAAGCTGCCCTGAGAAAATCTCACAGAGACCACAAAAAAGATAAATTATTTTGAATCCTGTGGCAGTCAGTTTGTGCACAGCGGGTTCCTCAAATCACAGCCAAGTAGAAGACCAGATAATCTGTTTTAGTGATATTGGTTGAGGCATAAATATTGGCCAGAACACTGGAGAGAACTGAAATGGAAAAACATAGAGAACCGGAGAATTCAGCAGGTCTTACAGCGGAGAAAAACAGGAGCTAATATTTCAAGATCAACATGACTCTTCTTGGGACCTCATTGCCAGTGGTGGGGTAAGCCCTTGACACGTGTTGAGGCCAATGTAGATGCCTTCCCTGTGGCTGTCTAGAGCCACCATGCAAACCACACAGAGTTCTATCTTTATAAGAGGCCACAGTAGTATCTACTATCAATCCAATGGAGGGTCTTTCCCTCCAATCTAATAACTAATCTAGGTCATTTTGTTTTTACTATTGTGCAGACTGATGTCAGTTCTCAAGATGAGTCATATTAGATTTTAAATGCATGCTTTCCACAAATGCAGTCAGACTTGAAACATCGGGTCTTCTATTTCAGATCTTTAGCATCTATAATATCTTGCTTTTATTTTAGCAATGTTGGGGAGAGCTCCAGATCCTCTTTGAAGTTCTGCTTTAGGATCTTTTGTGTAGACCCATGAGGGCTTACAAAGACTTAACTTCACGTCTTATATGAAAAATGGCACTTGAAACAATGTCACACCCTCTGTACAGCTCTGGAGGGTCAACCTAGATTTGGTGTTCAAGTCTTTGGAGTACGACTGATACACAAAACCAATTAGTGTGTTTAACCACTGATCTAAAATTGGCAAATTTTTTTTTTCTAAAGTATTAGTGTAAAATGTGTGACTTTTATAAGATTGAACTTTACATTATGTTCAAAAGTGAGGTAGTTCAATCTGAAGCCAGGAACAAAACGAATAATGAAGGTATGAGGGCAAATTGGCTAAGGGCAGTTGGCTCAATACATGAAAAGATATGACAGTACATAGGCAATGGATAATCTTTAAAAAATGATTATTACATAGTACATAGCAACTGTCCATTCTTTGAGACTCAAACTTTAAAATGTTAGTCAACTGTGGCTAAGGGAAGATAGGGATTGAACAAGATTATAATGTTATCAGAAATAATAAAAAAAACCTGAGGATTAGGAGTAGTTTACAATACCGCAAAGGAAGGCCAAGAAACAGAGAATAGAATATGAATGTAAACTAGCAAAATAAAAAACATAAAAACGGACAATAATAGCTTCTATAGGTAGGTAAACAGGAAAGAACAGGTGCTTAGGAATGCAAATATGGCCTATTAGCCTTCGTTACAAGAGTATTTAAAGTTGGAATTAGGGATGTCTTTCTGCAGTTGTACAGGGCATTAGTGTGACCATACCTGGACTAGTGCATGCAGTTTTGATCTCCCTACCTAAGAAAGGT
Organism: Rhincodon typus; assembly: GCF_021869965.1. Classification (NCBI taxonomy): domain Eukaryota; kingdom Metazoa; phylum Chordata; class Chondrichthyes; order Orectolobiformes; family Rhincodontidae; genus Rhincodon; species Rhincodon typus. The sequence continues at coordinate 43,723,922 of NC_063346.1, forward strand.
TGTTCTTGCCCTGAAAAGGAGTGCACTGGAGGTTGATTAGGCTGATATCAAGAACAGTAGTTCTGTGTTGTGCGGAGAGATTGGTTTGACTGAACTTGTATTCATGAGAATTTAGAGGGATGAGAGGGAATTTGAATCATCGAATTCCTATAGTGCAAGTAGAGGCCATTTGGCCCATCAGATCTACACTGACAACCCTCCTAAGAGCATCCGTTTAACCGCAAATTTAGCATGGCCAATCCACCTAGCCTGTACATCCCTGGACACTATGGGACAATTTAGCATGGCCAATCCACTTAACCTGCATATCATTGGACTGTCGAAGGAAACCGGAGCACCCGGAGGAAACCCATGCAGACATGGAGAGAACATGCAGAGAACACGCAGACAGTCACCCAAGGCTGGAATCAAACTTCGGCTCCTGGCATTATGAGGCAGCAGTGCTAAACACTGAGCCACCATGCTGCCCAAAATGTGTTTCCACCGTGTGAAATGTGTAAAAGTCTAACAGGGCTGGATAGACGAGATGCAGAGAGGGTGTTTCCCTTGGCTGGGGATTTAGACCAGAGATTTGAGCTGGTTAGATGTTGCAAAGGCCATTTAGAACTAAGATAAGGAAATATTTCTTCACTCAAAGGGTCACAGAAGGCTATAGAAGAAGTCATTGAATATTTCCAAAAAAGAGATAGAGAATTTTTGAAAAAAAAGCCCAAAAGAACTGCGGATGCTGTAAATCAGAAACAAAAATAGAAATTGCTGGAAAAGCTCAGCAGGTCTGGAAACATCTGTGGAGAGAAATCAGAGTTGATGTTTCAGGTTGAGTGACTCTTCCTCAGAAGGGTACTTTAAAGGCACCAATGGGTATGGGGAGAAAGCAGGAATGTGGTATTGAGATCTGACATTCAGATAGCGGATCAGTCATGATTATATTGAATTGCAGATCAGACTCAATGGGCTGAATGGCCTCCTCCTGCTCCTACTTTCTACAAATTTAGCTTCACAACTTCTTCTGGTGAGATTGATGCAGATGTGGCTGTGTTTTACTGTGGTCTTTAGGATACCAAAAGGAGTCCAAATGGGAATTCCCAATGCAGCTCTGCTTGGAGCCAGACTGCTCAGTGATCTTCTCAGTGCAGGCCTCCTTACTGGCTGTGTCTGCATTCAGCAGCTTATTAAACATAGTCGCTGGGCTACTGATGCTGCTAGTGTAATCTCTCCCCAATAGGACAGGCTAAGTCAGGGACCACAAAGCTGCCTCAACGCAAAGATAGCAAGTGGGAGACAACACAGTGTGGAGCTGGAGGCACACAGCAGGTCAGGCAGCATCAGAGGAGCAGGCAAGTTGACATTTTGGGTTGGGACCCTTCTTCAGAACTGTTCCTGCTTTTGATAAAGACAGGCCCCGCTTATAATGCTGAATGACCCAAAACAGCCAGAGGCATTGAGCTGTTCACCTCTGTACATGGCAGGAACCTACTCTGCCAATGGCAAAATGCCAGTGAGACCGCAAAATCTCCGCTACTTAAGGTGTTGGATATGCTGGTTTGCCGTGCCCCTCCAACAACAGGAATGCATCAGGAAGTTTCCTGACATAGCGCTCCCTTATTTTCTCAACACCTACATCCTTGGTATGGTTTGCATATGAAAACCAGGCAGTTTCAGAGTTTGTTCAGTAATATATGGTTTTAATAAGTTAAGATAGCACAGGCTGCAGTACAATAATTGATATCTAATTGCCAGTACTTTAGTTTCACTAATGGTTTTGCCTTCATACATAGAAGCCCACAGATGGTCCTGGGATATATCCAGATGTGAAATAGGATAGTGTGTGACTGAGAACTTAAGAACAGTTTAGGATAAAGTGGCCCTTTAGACTGGTGAAAATGAAGTGATACAGAACTGCGAGTGTGTGTTATTTGTTCCATGCCTGTCAAACTACCCCTTAGGAAATGAATCATCCCAATCCCAGTGGCTTCTCATGTCTATGAGCAAGCAGGCGCCAACACTACATCAGTGATTGAGATGACTAAATTAAAGAGCTGTCCATGGTTTGCAGTAAATTTCTTTGTGAACTGAGACTATTTACAGATAACATAGGCACATTGGTAATGTTGGTGTTTATAGCTAATGTACTGGTCAATTGTAGAAAATTGTTTCAGTAGGAATCCTAACTCTCTCTGGCACAAGTTTACAGTTGGATTCCGATCCTGAATGCATGTTCACAATCAGTATGCACAAAAAATTCTAGGTACTTTGGTTTAATTATGAATTACTGAAAATGAATCTGTGTGAATTATGTTCATTATCTGTTCATAAGATGTAGGTGATACTGGCGATGTCAGCACTCAGTGTTCATCCCTAATTGTCCTTGAGACTGTGGTGCTCAGTCACCTCCTTGAACAGTCACAGTCCAACTGATGCGCCACTAATGATGAGGCTGTGAGGGCAGTTCCAGTGTTCTGACTCATCAATGGTGAAGGATTGGCAATACAGTTCCAAGTCAGGACGGTGTGACATTTAAAAGGGGACTTGCAAGCAATGTTATTCTTCTGCATCTGCTGCTCAAGTCCATCTGGGTGGTAGAGTTTGTGGGTTTCAAAGGAGCTGTTGAAAAAACTTTGCAGGTTTCGTAGTGTGAAATGTATATAATACACACTGCTGTCACTGTTCATCAGTCATGATTGCAGTGAATATTTAAGGTGGGCATTGAGAAGTTGATGAAGCTCTGTCTGGTTGGTATGGAGCTTATTGAGTGTTGTTGGTGAAATGAAGGATATTCCACCACATCACTCATGTAGGTTGAGATAACAGGGTGGAGAGCTGGATGAACACAGCAGGCCAAGCAGCATCATAGGAGCAGGAAAGCTGACGTTTCTGGCCTAGGCCCTTCTTTTAATATACATTTAAGCATAAAACATTCCAGGCTTAGGCAGGGAGCTTACTTTCTTTTCTGGCACATTCCCCAAATAATAATCTTTTTTTTTCTTGACCCCTTCCTTGTAGATGGTGGAGAAGCTTTGGGGAGTAGGTTTGGGGGAGGGGGGTGCTGGTTGAACTACTGGCTGTAGGATTTCTAGCGTCTCAGCTGCTCTTGCGGCCACGGTATTCATGTGGCTCATTCAGGTCACTTCTGGTTTCCCCACCCAGGATCTTGCTGCAGTGAGCATGGGGAGGAGTTAGGCGATGGTAGTGCAACTAAATGTCAACAGGAGATGTTTGAAACCCCCTATCTGTTTACGCCTAGTGCACTTAATGCGCAGTCTGAGCCGGTTGGATGTTGCAAAGGATTGATTCCAAGTCATTGTCCCTGTTTTGAACAAGGCAACTGGATAGAAACACGTCGAACTTCAGTCCACGGATAAAATTTAATGCGTTCATGTTTTAAGTACCGAATGTATAAAGAACCACATTCCGAATTGAATATGACTGCTGCAACATTTGGATTATATTTAGAGGCAGTAATTGTAAGCGGTGCCTCTTTAAGAAGCTGATATCTGAGTAATTACAGTGGAGATGCTGGGTAGATACGGTAAAAGCGCCCTTTGCCTTACAGTGTGCTGCAATCGGATGAGACTGATACCCAGTCACTGAAGGGAGAGGGAGGGTTAAGGGGAAAAAGGAACGCTTTGATTTCCCACCCCCGAGATCAGCTCCAGCCTGTGCCCTGGCTCCATCCAGCAGCGTCTCCTGACTGGAAGCAGCGACAGGGGTCAGAGAGGGAGAGATGGACCCGGGCAGTTACGAAGCCAGCAACGAGAGTGTGTCCCGGGTGAACCTGAGCTCTGTCGGGGTGGCTGGCGGACCGGAGGTGGTGATCGTGCCAGTCGCTTTCAGTTTAATCTTCGTCCTGGGCATGGTGGGCAACAGCCTGGTGATCGTGGTGCTGGGGAGGACCAAATCGCGGAGGTCTCGGAGCACCACCAACACGTTCATCCTGAACCTCAGCGTGGCTGACCTGTCCTTCCTGCTGTGCTGTGTGCCTTTCCAAGCCACCATCTACTCCCTGCCCGAGTGGGTCTTCGGCGCTTTCCTCTGTAAGTCGGTGCACTACTCCTTCACGGTCTCCATGCTGGTCAGTATCTTCACGCTGGTCACTATGTCGGTGGACCGCTACATCGCGGTGGTGCACTCCAAGCGACCCCCGGCCATCCGCAACAAGAGGAACGCCTCTGTGGCAGTGGCAGGGATCTGGTTGCTGTCCTTACTCAGCGCCGTCCCGGTCGCTCAGCACCAGAGCCTGGTCACTGGCTACCACCGCGCCCCTAACTGCTCCTTCTGCTGGGAAGTTTGGCACGATCGCACCCTCAGGCAGCTCTACAAGGTCACCATCGTGGTCATCGGTTACTTACTGCCCTTGCTGCTGATCTGCTGCTGCTACGCCAAGGTAATTTGAGAGGAGGTCAATAAATGATAGCAGCCTGCAGTGATTGTTATGGTTTGAAGTCCAAAGGCATCTGCTTCCCGTGTCCCTTGTCCCTGAAGAGCGACTGGAAAACTGAATTCGGGGATCGAGGGAACTAGAAAGGGAAGGCTAGCAACAGATTACAGGGGGCAGCAGGTTTAATTTTACACTCAGTGCAAACGATGAGTGTATTAATTGCTCTCTCTCCGTAAGACTACTTCAGCAAAATGCAACAGGTGAGTTTCCCGTGAGCTCTTGACAAGATTCCAAAGTGTAGGAATTATAAAATGTGGGCACGGCTTGCATTGCATTTTTTCTTTCAAGGTTACATTTTAATCTTGACAGTCGGCGGGAGTGTGGCTTCGACCTGCTTGTTAGAAAGGTTTCCATACCCAGGCAGGAACTGCTGAGGATCTCATGACAGATATTCCTGGAACTATATCATTTATCTAAAATTCAGCAAAATAAGGCATTTAGCTCAGTCTACAACTGTGCCTCAGTGTCATACAACTGTCCTGCTAGATTTCACCAGCTGTCATTAAACTAGAGGGCATAGGTTTAAGGTGAAAGAGGAAAGATATAAAAGGAACCTAAGGGGCAACTTTTTCTTGCAGAGGGTGGTGTTTGCATGGAATGAGCTGCCAGAGGAAGTGGTGGAGATGGGTACAATAACAACATAGACATCTGGATGGGTATATCAACAGGAAGTGTTTAGAGGGATATGGGCTAAATGCTGGCAAATGCGACTAGATTTATGTAGGATATCTGGTCAGCTGGATGAGTTGGACCAAAGGGTCTGTTTCCATGCTGTACAGCTGTATGACTCTACGATTCTGTGTGTAGCTGGAAAGATCCAACAAACTTCTCCTTCCTTCACACCACTGCAATCTAATGATCTTTTGCCTCTCCTCTAGGTTCTGTTTCACCTCCACAAGAAAGTGAAGAACATGTCAAAGAAATCAAAACGATCCAAGAAGGTAGGAATGCCGCACAGGTCCACTTTCTGAAACCCTTCCATCCTGAACAGTTTCCTCACTAACCCCTCTTTTGAAAATTCCACAGATATTTGCCTGTAGTTTGGAGTTTTCCACATATTCTGCTAGAAGCTGCAGCAAGACTTACAGTCAAAACTCAGGGTGGCTACGCAGAAATAAATGACCAATAGGTAAAAATCCTACAACTTTCTGCTAACAGCACCACCTTCGCAATATGGAATGTAATGTTTCAAAAAGGTGGTTTACCTTCACCTCCTCAAGGACAAAAATGGAGAAGGAATGTTGTTTTGCCAGTAGTACCCATATCCTGTGAATTAATGAACAAAGGAACATGTTTTATGTTCATTGATTCATAAGTGATAATGTATCCCAAGAGCTATCAATCAATCCATAATTAAAGGCTTTTTAATTCATTAATGGGATGTGGGAGCCACTGCCTGGACCAGCATTTACTGGCCGTCTCTCATTGCCCTTGAGAAGGTGGCAGTGAGCTGATTTCTTGAGCTGCTGCAGTCCATGTGCGAAAGGTAATCCACAAAGCTGTTAGGGAGGGAGTTCCAGAATTTTGATGCTGTCACACTGAAGGAACGCTGATATATTTCCGAGTTAGGACGGTGAGCGACTTGGAGGGGAATTTGCAGGTGGTAGCATCTCCTGCCTTTGTCCTTTTAGATGGTCGTGGTTGTGAGTTGATTATGAGCTGCTGCCTTAAGGAGCCTTGGTGAGTTCATGTAGTGTATCATGTAGATGGTACACATTGCTGCTACTGAGTGTCAGTGGTGAAGGAAATGCATGTTTGTGGATGTTGTGTTAATCAAAAGAGCTGCTTTGTCCTGGATGGTGTCAAACGTCTTGAGTGTGACTGGAGCTGCACTCATCCTGACAAGTGGGGAGTATTAGTATCCACATCATTAGCTCCATTTAAACAATTCTCATTTAAATGTTACAAAGTATCACATTTTTCTCTTTTATTTCCCTGCAAACACTTTTCCACCTGATATATAAGGCCTTTTGTCAAAGTAAGAAAGGATAGAACTCAAGTATACAATGTATTAATGGTTGAGCAATAAATGCTGGCTTACCCAGTGATGCCTACATATAATAAATGAATAAAAAAGAGTGAAGATAAAGCTACTCAAAGAAATAAATTATATTACAATGGAATGAACATGAAAGAAGGAGTAGAAATAGTGATTGCATTCTGTTGGCAACGGCTGAGCAGTGTTTGCTCAGTTATAGCAATTAAAATACACACCTTAAGGTTGCGCTCTTATATAGGTAAGCACACATCCCCACATTGTAGACTTATTGCAATTAAGTACAATTACATGTTAAGCTTGCAAAATGTGTGTGGAATTGACAAATTAATTTCATTTACATTGAAAATCTCAAATCCATTTCTGTAATGTGCATCTAAATGCCACTTACAATTTTTTTAAGTTACTTCCAAGTTACTATGGTCACACAGTGGTTCAATGGTTAGCACTGCTGCATCACAGCACCTGAGTTCAATTCCACCCTCAGAAGACTGTCTGTGTGGAGTTTGTACATTCTCCCCATGTCGGCGAGAGTTTCCTCTGGGTGCTTTGGTTTCCTCCCACAGCCCAAGGGTGTGCAGGTGAGGTAGATTGGCCATGCTAAATTGCCAATAGTGTCCAAGGATGTGCAGATTATGTGGATTAACCATGGGAAATGCAGAGTTACAGGGATAGGATAGGAGGGTGGGTCTGGGTCAATGTGGACTCGATGGGCCAAATGGCCTGTTTCCGCACTTTAGGGATTCTATGATTCTCTGATTTCTGAAATTTAAATAATGAGAATCAGTTCACACCCAGAATTGCTAACCACAGGGAAGAGTTTCTATAGATTGGTGTTACTGAAATGTTATTTGTTTGTGAATTGATCTGGCAGAGTTTCCTTTCAAGCAATTTCAGCAAATTTTTGTTTGCTGTAATGAAATTAAATAGTAATAGAAATTAAATTGTACGACATTTGTGAACCCAGCAAAATACATTTGATAGTTGATTAGATCGTGTCAATGATGAATAATGATTTGACACCAGATTTGTAACGGAATTTCACAGAAGATGGTTTATAGAATCGTATGTCGCAATTGTGATAAACTCCTATTTAAATATAAATATAATGATTCATTTGAGATGTCAGTAGTAGTGTGCATGCTATAACATTAAGCTTATGCAATTAACATATATCATGTTTCTTTTCTTAAACTTTATTTCATAAGGGCAATCTTACACATCTAAACAGGAAAGCAGTCATGTATTCACCTTCACATAGTCATTAAAAACGTAAGAACATAAAATATTCTGCTATTCAGTATAGTCATGACTGATCTTTGGTCTTACCCTCACTTTCTTATGTGGTACCCAAGTCCCTTTATATCTCTGACAGACAAAATGTCTATCTCAACCTTAAATACTTTCAATGATAGCGTATCCACAACACATTGAAGTGGAGAATTCCAATGATTCATAATCCTTTGAAGAAATTTCTCCTCATTTTCGTCCTAAATGAATGTCCTCTTATCCTGAGGCTGTATTCCTGTTTCCTGTATTCCCTAATCGGGGAAGCAACCTCTGTGTGTTTACCCTGTTATTTGCCTTCAGGATCTTGTATGCTTCAATGAGAGTATAGACACAGTCTGTCAACAAAGGCTAACATTTTCATTATAGGAGCAAATTTGGTGAACCTTCACTGTGTCAATTGCAATCCTTAAATATGCAGAGCAAAATTGTACATAGTACATAAAGTGTAATTTCTCCAAAAACTGGTACAATTGCAGTAAGCCTTACTTATTCTTTCATGCCAATTTCCATGCAACAAGGCCAACATTCCATTTGCCTTCCTATTTGATTGCTGCCCCTATGTGCTAGCTTTCTGTGTTCTTGTAAGCGTATACCGAAGAGTACATCCAAATTTGTCTAAACATTTATAAGTTTCAAACTTTTCTCAAAAAGATACAGGGAAGGACTGGACCATGCAACTGTTTGGATAGGTCTTTCATTGGACTTGCACAGTCGGAATGGACCGAATGTCCTCCTCCTGTGTTGTATCATTCCTTATTTTATCAAATCAAGATAGCCCTAATAAAATTACATGTCATATGGACTGTACTGTGAATCGTCCCAGCGGAATTATTGCTTTGAAACCAAGTTTTGAAGATAGTTTAATCTAGGTGTAATGATTGTTTACATGCTCCCCCACATTCTTGGGAATGGCTGGTAAACCCTGGACTCAATTACATGTCAACTATGCAGGTCCTTTCATGTTCTCAGTCATTGTGGGCACCCACTCAAAATAGCTGAACAGGCAGAGAGTTGATTCGTCAAACATGAGGACAACAATAGAAAAATGGCGCTCATCCTTTGCAATGCATGGACTCCGGAAATGTTGGTTAAAGATAACAGACCATCACTTACCAGCAGGGATTTTGAGCATTTCCTAAAGTTGAATAGTATTCAACGTAAGGACAGCTCCACACCATCCATCACCTAATGGCCTGGCAGAAAGAGCAGTCCAAACTTTGAAGGCAGGCTTGAAGAAGCAGCCCACAGCGTCACTAGATACCAAACTGTCCTGGTCCCTATTTGATTATAAGATCACCCTTCATGCAACTACAGGGATAGCTTCAAAAGAGATGCTAATGGGGCGAAGACTCCACACCAGGTTAAATCTGATCTTCCTGGATCTTTTGGGTTGGGAGGGGTGTGGGTGGTGGAGGGGGGTAGGTGAAACGGCATCAGGAATGCCACTGCCAGACACAAGAATCTGCTAAGTGAGAGAGAAGTGATGTATAAAGTTCAGGTAGGTGCACTGGTCCTGAGCAAGCAGATGGATCATATGAAAGCTGCAAACTCACAAACGGTGCAGGAGCAAAACATGCCCAGCTGCTCAATAGCCTTTCCGACTCTTCCGGTACCCATGGATTCTCCCTCTCTGTCAAGTGTTGAAGATACCTAGGAATCTGAAATGAACATGGTGGATGTCTCCACTTCTAATCTTTGCTACCTGAAGAGGAGAATGAATTTCTTCCGAAATTCTCCGGATACAAGAGGCAAGCTATGGTGGGTTACACGCCAACTATACCAGAGACACAGTTGGAGGAACCTGACCCGATGCTGAAACACCCCAGGAGGAGCTACAAAATAAAGAACCAGCCGATGTCCTTGGACTCAGGGGGAGGGATGTAGTGATTGTAATGAGGTCAGCCAGGTGGCCCGCATAAAATATGAGTTCCCTGACTTGGGCTGTTAATCTGCTCCAATCAGGGAGTCTTGGCTGATAGATAAAAACAGGAGTGTCAGACATCCTGTTCACTCTGAGAGCTGGCTCCGAGGGAGACTTTTCACGTGTAAATAAAGGGTGACTTGATGACAGCACCTGGAGTTATTTCACTAGATACAGAACCTGATAGCATTTATAAACTCAGTCTGTTGGTATTACACTAACAAGTATAATGAATCTCTGCATAAATTTATTAGTTTGTGCAAATGTAGAATTGATGTCAGGAAATTCTACTTCACACCTAACTCTTCTATTTTCTGATCAATGCTGACTGATATTCTGTTTCCAATAGAAAACTGCACCTTTAAATGACAAGCATGTATGAGGTGCTAATGTCATAGATGCCATTTATCATCATTATCATCTCATTTACTGTATGCGCTAACCTTGCCAAAATAAAGCAGGTGTCAGTTATCCAGCATTGCAGAGTGCTATCTAAAATGTGGAGTGGATTTTGTTATGCCTCACTGGGGTAGTACACTGGAAATCCAGCCCAACTATTGGTGGAATCATCACAAAAGTTAAAGATTTTATAGAAGTGCGTGAAATTCCCCAATTTACCTGTCTTTTCAACCCAGGCTGACAGAAAGCATGGATCAGGTTTCTGTATTTAACAATGCCTACTATTTGTTACGAATAAATCGATTCCAGCTACAGGTAAATAATTATGAACCATTGACATATAAATCTACTGGTTGAAACTCTAACTGCCTTATCAAATTCTCCTACACACATACATAGACAGGAGAAATAAAAAACAAAAACATGTGTGTCCGGGGCAGAGGAAAGATTGGAAAAGCTGTTTAATGGTCTTTGTCCAGAGTTTGCAGTAAAAATTCCCTTGGCTTGCCAGGTCCTGCTGCTCCATAATCTACCTTCTCCAGGTACTTGTTTGCAGGAGACACAAGTTGACTGGTTCACACTGACAAAGTCCCATTTATTGGTGAAAAGCCATAACTTACAGCAACTGATGAAGGAAAATAAACTGGCTTTCTTCAGGAACAAAGACAAAGCTGCTGGAAAAGCTCAGCAGGTCTGGCAGCATCTGTGAAGGAGAAAACAGAGTTAACGTTTCGGGTCCGATGACCCTTCCTCAGAACTGATGGTGGCTGGGAAAATGTCAGTTTATATGCAGAAAATAGGGAGGTGGGTGGGGTAGGGAGTAAACAATAGGGTAGAGCCCAGAGAGAGAGAAAGACAGTGGACAGACAAAGGAGTTGCTAACGATCAGGCTGGGAGGGTGGATAGTCGTTAATGGGGACTGTTCGTGACTAACAACAGGGGGTGTGTAATGGCAGGCTATGTGGTAACAAGGCCTGGTGTGTGGGGTGAGGGGCTGGGACGTGGGAGAGTTTAGGCCCTAAAACTATTGAACTCAATATTGAGTCCGGAGGGCTGTAGGGTCCCCAAGCGGAAAATGAGGTGTTCTTCCTCCAGCTTGCATTGGGCTTCACTGGAACACTGCAGCAAGCCAGAGACAGAGATGTTGGCCAGGGAGCAGGGTGGTGCATTGAAGTGGCAGGCAACAGATAGTTCAGGGTCTTTTTTGCGAGCAGAACGTAGATGTTCTTCGGCTTGAGTTTTCTTTTACTACAGATAAAAAGACAGCTCATCTTCTTTACAAATGGCTTCTGTCCAAAGATTCATACCAACAAACTGTTCTGAGGAAGGGTCACTGGACCCAAAACATTAATTCTGTTTTTTCCTTCACAGATGCTGCCAGACCTGCTGAGCTTTTCCAGCAACTTTGTTTTTGTTCCTGATTTCCAGCATCCACAGGTCTTTCGGTTTGTAAGTTGTTCTGTTGCTTCTGAGCCAATCACATAGTTGTTGACAGGCAGAATGCCTTTTTCATTGACATTTGGTCACCCATCCATAGACCGATCAGCTACTTGTTAAAAGCAAAATAATGCAGATGCTGGAAATCTAAATCAAGCACAGAAAATACTGGAGAAACTCAGGAGATCTGGCAGCATTTGTGGAGAGAGAAACAGAGATAACATTTGAGTCCAGTATTACCCCTCATTAAACCAGGCACTTGTCGGTCAGATCTCCATTTGTACACACTGCACTGCTTCAGTTCATCTGTAGTAGCTGTATGCACTGGTTGAACAAACAGTATTGTAAACAATCCTTACAATAAGTGCTGGTAACTTGCTTTTAAAAGGTGCAGTAATCCTTGCCACAATCCTTTGCTTTCAAACCAGTCCATTTCCCATTTCAGTCCACAATCAAAAGTACAGAAAAGTAAAAAGATACGCTCTTTACGATTTAAGGAATACAGTTAGTATGAAGTATGTTTGTTTGTTTATTCACTGGCGTCAGCTTCTCCCCAGAAGCTAGACTGTCATGGATCTCCACTTCTGTCTGTCTGTGCATTAAATCAACTGCATCCTGTCCATCAAATCTGCCATTCATTTTCTCTGCTGCTTCTCCCTCCAAACATAAACGTTACATACATTTTATTTTAATTATACCTCGAACAAATAATGAGCTAACAAACAATTATATCAAATTGATGAACGCATAGGAGGTAAGTTAGTCAAAAGTCAAGAAGTTACTATTTCGTTGTGTTAATGGAATTCTGTTTGGCTAAATGTTGCTGTAAAATATTTGTGCACCAAAGTGCTCGCAGTGGGATACTCTAAATGTTTCTGCCACAGGTAGTGTTCACTAGAACAGTTATCTCTCTGTGTTTCTATCAGTCAGTAACTACAAGGCTTTAGAAGGCTTTAACTGAACTTGAACAATATACACAGCTATGGGTTCTAACTGTGCGTATTTCCCAGAACAGAATCAGATTTGAAAACATAAGAATGCAGCCACTAGAATGCCCATCCCAATTCTGATTTCTAACCATCAAAACCAACCTAAGCAGCAGGATCTTTGTAAATGGGTGCTGAGTAAAATAATACCAGTACAGTATAAGGTGCCATGCATTTAGATTACAAAATGCTTTGTTCATTTTGCATATTCATGCTCACAAAATCTTTTTGTGAACTGGTCAGAGCCTCATCAGAAGTATAACAATTCAAATTGATGTGCTGAAGCAGCTAGCGATTAGCTTAGATACAGCTTGTGGAGCCTGGAAGCTGTTTTATACCAGAGTCAAGTGGAACCCACTGTGTAATGAGTCTGGTGACAGGACCATGACAATTTGGACTGATGCCCTGATTAGGGTAGATCAAGAGAGCAAAAGAAGGTGGTCATGGACCCAGAGGTAGCTCAGTTGTTGGACCTGGTATGGTTAGGGACAATAAGATTAGGGGTCAAATATGGCATCAGGATTGACAAAAAATCTGACTTGATAGATAATGTTTTATATTTGTAATTTAGTTGCCATGGTTATCAGTCACTGAAAATAATCATGAGGCTGCTAGTGTAATTCTAATAAAAGAACGTATGTTTATTACATGAAAAAAAAGTAAGCTATAAGACAAGCAATAAGAAAAATTCAACACTTTTCCCAGCAATCTTTTAATTCATTTATGGGCCTTGCTGGATTGGTCAGCATTTATCGCCTTTCCCCAATTGCCCTTGAAGGTGATGGTGAGCTACCTTCTTGAACAGCTCAAGTCTGTGGGGTTTTGGGATACCAACCCTGCTGTTAGAAAAGGAGTACAGATTTTGGCCCAGTGACACTGAAGGAAAAGCTTTATATTTCCAAGTCAGTATAGTGAGTGGATAAGAGAGGAAGTTGCAGGTTGTTGTATTCCAGTGTATCTGCTTCTAGATAGTAGTGGTCATATGTTTGACAGGTGCAGACTACGGACTTTGGAGAATTTCACCAGTGCATCTTGTAAACGGTACATTCAGCTGATAATGAGCAGCAGTGGCAGAGAGAGTGAATTTTTGAAGGTGTGGTGCAAATTAAATGGACAGCTTTGTCCTGGATGGTGTCAAGCTGTTGTTGGAGTAGAAATCATCCAGGCAGATAGGGACCATTCCATCACACTCCTAAATTGTGCCTTGAAGATGGTGGACAGGTTATGGGGAGTCAGGAGGTGAGTCATTTGCCACAGTATTCCTGGTCTCTGTCCCACTCTTGTAGTCACTGTATTTATATAGTAATCCAGTTCTGGTCAATAGTAAGCACCAGGATATTGATAAGAGGGGGATTCAGTGATGGTAAAGTATTTGAATGTCAAGGGCTGATAGTTAGGTTCTCTCCTGTTTTGGAGTTGGTCATTGCCTGACCCTTGTGAGGCATGAATGTTACATGCCATATGTTAGCCCGAACCTGAGTATCTTCCAGGTCTTAGAGATAGTAGGAACTGCAGATGCTGGAGAATCTGAGATAACATGGTGTAGAGCTGGATGAACACAGCAGGCCAAGCAGCATCAGAGGAGCAGGAAGGCTGACGTTTTGGCCCTAGACCCTTCTTCAGAAAA
>NC_063346.1:43738415-43777184 GCF_021869965.1 Rhincodon typus
TGCTGCACTTGGACATCGACTGCTTTAGTATCTGACAAGTCATGAATGGTGCTGAATAGTTTGCAATCATCAGTGAACACCTCCACTTCTGAGCTTATAATAGGGCAGTCAGGAGGTGAGTTACTCACCACAGGATTTCTAGCTTCTAACCTGTTGTTGTAACCACTGTATTTAAGTGGTGAGTCCAGCTGAGTTTCCAGTCAATGGTAACTCCCAGGATTTTGATAGTGGAGAATTCAGTGATGGTAATGCCTTTGAATGTTAAGGGGTGGTGGTTATTGGAGATGCACGTTGCCTGGCATTGTGTGGCGAATATTACTTGCCACTTTTCAGCCCATGCTTGAATATTGTTCAGATCTTGCATTTAAAGATGGACTGCTTCAGTATCTGAAGGGTCACAAATGATGCCGAACATTGTGCAATCATCGGTGAATGTCCCCACTTCTGACCTTGAGATGGAGGGAAGGTCATTGACGTAGCTGAGGATGTTTGGGCCTAGGACAATCCCTGAGGAACTCCTGCGGAGATGTCCTGGAGCTGAGATGACTGACCTCCAACAACCACAAACATCTTCCTATGTGACAGGTATGACTCCAACCAGCAGAGAGTTTGCTCCCTAACACCCATAGATTCTAGTTTGGCTAGAGCTCCTTCATGCCACACCCTTGAATGTCATCTTAACCCTTGAATGCAGCCTTGATGTCAAGGGCTGTCACTCTCACCTCACCTCTGGAATTCAGCCTTTTTGTCAATGTTTAAACCAATGCTGTAATAAAATCAGGAGCTGAGTGGCCCTGGTGGAACACAAAATGGGCATCACTATGCAGGTTTTTTTTTTCCTTTATTCATTCACTGGATGAGAGCATCACTGATCAGGCAGCATTTATTGCCCATCCCGAGTCAACCACATTGCTGTGGGTCTGGAGTCACGTGTAGACCAGACCAGGTAAGGATGGCAGTTATCCTTCCCTAAAGGACACTAATGAACTAGGTGGGTTTTTCTTGACAATCAACAATGGGTTCATGGTCATCATTAGATTCTTAATTCCAGATATTTTATTTAATTCAAACTCCATCATCTGTTGTGGCGGGATTCGATCCTGGGTCCCCAGAATGTTATCTGGGTTTCTGAATTAACAATCCAGCAATAATACCACTAGGTCATTGCCTCCCCTAAGCTGAGCAGGGGGACACCTTTCATCATTTTACTGATGATCGAGAGTAGACTGATGGGGCAGAAATTGACTGAGTTGGTTTTGTTCTCATTTTTATGTACAGTACATACCTGGACAATTTTCCACATTGTCGGATAGATGCCAATGATGTAGCTATACTGGAACAGCTTGGCTAGAAGTATGGCAAGTTATGAAGCACAAGTCTTCAGTACTAATCCAGGTATTTGTCAGGGCCCATTGCCTTTACAGTATCCAGTGCCTCCCAATAGTATCTTGATATAACATGGTGTGAATCAAATTGGTTGAAGACTGGTATCTGTAATGCTGGGGATCACTGGAGGAGGTTGAGATGGGCAATCCACTTGGCTCTTCTGGCTGAAGATTGCGGCGAATGCTTCAGCCTTATCTTTTGCACTGGATGTGCTGGGCTCTTCCATCATTGAGAATGGGGATACTTGCGGAGCCTCCTCCCCCAGTGAATTATTTAATTGTTAACCATCATTCATGACTGGATGTGGCAGGACTGCAGAACTTAGATCTAATCCAATATCGACACTCAACCCCAGTGAAAACTCATTCTGTCGCCACTCTTCCTTACTCAACTGACAAGGTTCATGCATTTCCTTTCGGTGACTTTTTGTGCATTCACCAGTTGTGATCCTCTCTGTCACTCCCTGAGACGCACTGACACAGATTAACTCACTGACGTGTCTCACTGAACACTAAGGATAAAATCCTCAAAGCCCTTTCTAGTTACTTTGACTAATTTAAGGCTGTTAAACAGTAAATGTTCTCCTGTGGATCATTTCTTCTGAACTGAATGTGCTGCTGGTCTCTTTCTTTCTATGGGGGTTTGTAAAAGCTCAACTTCAGCAAAGATTTCACAAGAAAACTTGTTCATGCATGCAGTTTAAATCATATGATATTTTGGAAATGTTGTTCGATCTACAGCTGAAGGACATGGGCTTCTGTCATTTATAAAAATGTCATCTTCACAGAACCGAAAACCAAAGATCCATTTACATCGACTTCAGAGAAACAAGTGGAACAAAAGTTCAGAGGGTGAGAAAAATCAGATCTTAGTGTCACAAAACAAAAGAAAAGGAAGTAGTAATGGTTGTAAAGAATGGAGATAGGTTGAGAGTAAATGTTAATAGTAGGTGTGTATAGCAGAATATATCTCAGTTCTGCTAAAAGTGAAACCAAGAAACCAGACATAACGCTGTTAGAGGGAGTCGTGTGAGGGAGGTGGTGGACATTGAGGGATGCAAGGCATGGGAAATGAAATGGCAAACAGAACAATGATCTCTTCCCTTTGCTTTCCCTACAAACTCTATGTCAGGTTCCCTTTGTTTTGCTGCAGAGCCAACTTATATCCTGCAATGACCAGCTACTATTAATACCTACTCCAGACACATCCCCTGTCTTGATCCATTAACAGTATTCTGTGAAATATTAATTCTGCATCTCAAACCTTATGCATAGAATCCTATTAGCCAACCTTCACGTTTTGAGCCTTTCAAGAGCTTACAACACTGAAAAGAACTAATCAGAATCTTAGATTTTCTTTCATCAGAGTAGTGTAGGTCTGCTCAATGTCATGTGCAAAAAAGAAATTGTGTATTATGTAAAAATTGAAAGTGTTCAAAGAATGAATTACAGCAGGGAAGGTAGAGATGTAGCCGCTGCAGTAATTTCACTAATTGCTATATTTCAGTTGCTTTGTTGCAAGTAGGTACAAAGTGAAGGGCATTTTGAAAAGCATTCATTCTCCAATACTAACTAAACAATTCAGAGTCAGTTATGGAGACATGAGCATATGTCATGTACCTTTCCTCACCAGGGGTGGCATTTGCTTTGTGGAGCTCCAATGCAAAGTTTAAATTTGGGGTTCCCGCCTTTTGTAGAAAATTCGTTCTCAGGATAAGGCCAGCAATCGTTACTTGTTGCTAATTGCCCTTGAGGAGGTGGTGGCAGACCACCTTCATCAACCGCTGTAGTCCATGTGGTAAAGCAATAGTTCTCAAATCTAGTCACCTGTGGTCTGCTAAGGTGGGGCATGCATATACCTGTTCTACTCCATCCTCTTGCAGTCACCACTGTAAAACATCTGATCAGAATGAATGGGAAGAATATTGCTGTTTTTACTTGAACCCCGATGAAGTGATGTCCAGTTCCAAACTGTCATGGGAATGGTTGGTGTTAAGGTTTGTGCCTTTTTATTGTGCATATTCCCAGTCATGACATTGGTCATCAGTGACCTAAACTTTGGATCAAACTGTGGGCTATCTGGAGACCCTAATGGACCATTGATGGTCTGTAGGCCACACTTTGCAATCAGTAGGATAAAGGTTTGATTAAACGGCAATAAAGATTTTACATTTCCAACTCTGGAACTTATATGACTCAGCGGGGATCTTGAAGCTAGTTATGTTCCCACAAGGAGACCAATTTAAGTTCTCCTTCCAGGTGGTTAATGTCAGCAGTTGGGAAGTACAGTCATAGAGCTAGTGAATGCATTCAGTAGTTGGTACAGGCTGAAGTCAAGGTGGTGGAAAGAGTGAACACTTAAGGTAGTGGATGGGCTGTCCTTCAGGCAGATTGTTTCACTTTAGCTAGTGATGAGTTTCCTGAATGTTGATGGAGCTGCATTCATCCAAACAAGGGGACAGTAATGATTCTTCTTGGATACACAGACAGCTAAATGTTCTTGCATAAATCACGCACAAGGAGACCAATTTAAGTTAACACAGACATGGTTTCACAAAAACAAGGTAAAATATTGAAATAAAGTGCACATGTACAATAAAAAGGAATTAGAAGCTACGTTAGTGGACAGCAATCCATTCAATCTTTTACTTATGGCTTGTAGGTGCTAGAGAGACTTTTGTGTATTGGGAAATGAATTAATCTGTTTGAGTATCTAGTCAATGGTGGCCCCTGGGTTCTGACACTAGAGGATAAAGTGAACAGTGGCATCTGTGCAGTGTGAAGGTTAATTTACACCTAACAGTCCAAGTCTGGATGTTGTTTGGATTCTGCTGCCTGCAGACATGACTTGAGTTTAAATATTACAAGTTGCAAATGGAAGTAAATGGTAATCCTAAATAAATGTCACTCATTGGCAGATCTAATTTGAGCCCATGACTGGTTCAGGGCCCTATGCATTTGCTCAGGCTGCACAATCTCAATGCTGTCCCTGGTCTTCACATCTACAGGATTTTCATGTCCAAATCAGAGGAAACAGGAGAAGGTTGATAACAAAAACAGAAGTTGCTGGAAAAGCTCAGCAGAGAAGGTTGGTAATGTAGGGGCAGGTGTAGCACCTCCTGCGGTTGCAGGGAAAAGTGCCGGTGGTGGTGGGGCTAGTGGGGACTGTGGAGCAGATGAGGGAGTCGGAGAGAGAGCCATCCCTACGAAAGGCAAATAGGGGTGGGGAGGGAAATATATCCTTGGTTGTGGGGTCAGATTGAAGTGGCGGAAGTGGTGGAGAATGATACGTTTGATGCGGAGGTCGGTGGGGTGATATGTGAGGACCAGGGGGTTCTCTTCATTTTTGATGGGGGAGTGGATTTGAGGGCATAGGTGGGGAAAATGCAAGAGATGCGGATGAGGGCATTTTTGATCACCGAAGTGGGAAAGTTGCGGTCCTTGAAATAAGAGGACATCTGGGATGTACGGGAGTGGAATGCCCCATCTTGGGAGCAGATGTGGCGGAGGCAGAGGAGTTGGGAGTTAGGGATTGCATTCTTGCAGGAAAGTGGATGTGATGAGGTGTAGTCTAGGTAGCTGTGGGAGTCGGTGGGTTTGAAATAGATGTCGGTTTCGAGGTGGTCACCATAGGTGGAGACAGAGGTCCAGGAAGAAGAGAGAGGTATCAGAGATGGTTCAGATGAATTTGAGGTTGGGGTGGAGGGTGTTAGTAAAGTTAATGAACTGTTCAAGCTCCTTGTAGGAGCATGAGGCAGCACTGATACAGTCATCAATTAAGCAGAGGAAGAGGTGGGGGATAGTGCCAGTGTAGCAGCGGAAGAGGGACTGTTCCACGTATCCTACGAAGATGCAGGCATAGCTTGGGCCCATGTGGGTGCCCATGGCCATCCCCCTAGTCTGTAGGAAGTGGGAGGAGTTAAAAGAGAAGTTGTTAAGGAGTTCGGTTAAGTGGATTAGGGTGTCGGTGGACAGGGGACTGGTTGGGCCTGCAGGAGAGGAAGAAGTGGGGTTGGATGTCCATAGTGAAGATGAAGTGTTGGGGGCCAGGGAATCAGAAGTCTTGGAGGAGGTGGAGGGTGTGGTTGGTGGTGGCCTCTACATTGGTGAGACCAAGCAGAGGCTCGGAGACCATTTCTTAGAGCACCTGCACTCTGTTCACAACAAACGACAACACCTTCTGGTCGCCAACCATTTTAACTCCCCCTCCCACGCCCTGGGTGACATGTCCATCCTGGACATCCTCCAGTGTCACAATGACGCCACCCGCAAACTAGAGGAGCAGCACCTCGTATTCTGCCTCGGGACCCTACAGCCCAATGGCCTAAAGTTGGATTTTACTAGCTTCAAAATCTCCCCACCCCTGGCCTCATCCCATGTCTAACCCTCCGTCTCATTCCCTCCTCCTTGACCTGACACAACCTGTCCATCTTCTCTCCCACCTATCCGCCCCTTCAACCTCACTGAACAATCCCCACCACTGCCTACCTTCATTTACCTATCACCATCCCACCTACCTTCCCCAGGCCCACCTCTCCTCTTTCTATTTATTTCTGAGCTCCCTTCCCCCTCTCTCCCCATTTCTGAAGAAGAGTCCCGACCTGAAACGTCAGCTTTCCTGCTCCTCTGATGCTGCCTGGCCCGCTGTGCTCCTCCAGTTCCACGCTGTGTCATCTCATATTACATTGGTTTTGTCAATGTAATATTAGCTACACATTCTGCTTACGGTCAAACTCATGGTATCAGGGGTATTGCAGATGTGTGCTAAAAATGAGGGACAATGAATGTTTCCTGCTGACTGCACGACACTGAATGCAGAGATCTGATCATGTGTTAAATCCTGCATTAAAAAGCCAGTGTAAATGAAGCATTATATATGGATGATGGTAATAATGATATCCCCCCTTCAGTGCTGCCTGTTTGAAACTCCCTGCTATGGAATTGTGCAGTTAAATATTACTGTATTTATCCCCTCCCCAACCCATTTTCCCAACGCAAAGGAAGCCTGATTTCTAATGCTGTTAATTTACTCTTCAAATCTGTTCTCCATTTTCATTTCATGCAGTTCTTTTCTGTAATTTGTTATCTAAAATATGATTCAGTAGACAGTAAAGTCAGATTTCATATTTTTTTGAACTTTCCAATCTTAATCTCACTGTCAAATCTTTCCAAGATGCATCCTAATCTAATCAGTACATTTGTACAAAAGACTTTCTACTGACATGTTGAACTCTTTTACCAAATGTGTATGTCACAATTTATTTGTCTTTTATAGTTATATTGTTTTTCTCCCATTACTGTATTCAGAACAGCCTGGAGCAAGATCATTGCTGCTGATGGTTATCCTGTTTGTAAGGTTCTCCTTTATTAAACATTCATAGAATCCCTACAGTGCGGAAGCAGGCCGTTCGGCCCATCGGGTCCATGCCAAGCATCCCACCCCCTACCGTATCCCTGTAACTCTGCATTTCCCATGACTAATCCATGGAACCTGCACATCCCTGCACACTATGGGCAATTTAGCATGGCTAATCCACCTACCCTGCGCATCTTTGGACTGTGGGAGGAAACGGGAGCACCCAGAGGAAACACATGCAGACACGGGGAGATTGTGCAAACTTTACACAGACAGAAGCTGGAATCGAACCCAGGTCCCTGGTGCTGTGAGGCAGCAGTGCTGCCCACTCGAACACCCATGGAAACTAGGCAGTAACCCTGTAGCAAATGTCTACTGATATCATCCACAGTAATTAAACCATCCAACCTTGGATTTAATTATTCTCTGATTAAAGTTAAAATCCTCAAGGAAAAAATTAAAATAAAGCACAAGGATTTATATTCATGAACTTTGATGTTTATTATGTTTTTTCTAATCCCAGTGCTTCCTTTTTTCATTATTAGCTCACGGGCTGTGGGTGCCTATGGCTAGGCCAGCATTTATTGCCCATTCCTAATGACCCTTGTAAGGACCATCTCTTTTTATTTTATGTTTTCATAACTCTGACTAAAATGAGAAAATGCTGTCTTAAAAATATAGTGCTTGAAAGAGTGGCTGCAGTTTTGAAAAGCAAGCAAAAACCCATGTTTATTGGAACAAGCAGTAATTGGAGTTGCAGATGGTTTGAAGTCAAGGGCTATACTGATGCAGCTTTTGCTGGTAACAAGAATTTGATTGGTCTATGGACTATTGACGGGTTATCAATGACAAAGACCTTTTTTGGCTCCCAACAACTGTGTGATTGCTTCTTGGGTAAATGAACAGGTTAGAGCTGGGAATGAGTTACAGAGAGAAGGACAGAGAGACAGACGGACAGAAGTGTTTAGTTATCTCTAGCTCAGGAGTGGACTCCCTGTTGTCTGGAGCCAAAACAAAATCTAAACCCAAAGAAACCCAGTTCATCTTTCCTAAAACAATTTTGTAAAGCTGAGACTTATAACTGATAAGTCAGAAACCTTTTATAAGGGAACCCGGTCACATTGCAACCACCTAATGCATGCACCTGGAGAATGATAACTGAAGCAATGTGCTGGCCAGCAGAAAAGTCATAAAGATCATCTCAACCACAGAACCTGTGAACAAAGACTCCTGAATTGTCTTCCCATTCTCTTCCTCTGTCCATAACTTATTTAACTCAGTCTGTTTGTCTGTCTTTGTGCATGTAAGTGGAATTATAAAGGGATTAGAGTTTTAATTAATAGAATTAAATGGCAAAGGTTTATAGCTGTTTACCTGAAGCTACGGTAATGGTTTTCAACTGGTGTGCCATGAGAACTGTCCGAGTGTGCTGTGAAAGTTTGTCCAAAGGTAATGAAAATTAATGTAAAACAAACATTGCTTCATCTTACACAACATTCTATCCAACTGAAATTGCATCTCATAAAACTTGTGAAAATTGATGTTCAAATTAAAGCGAGTAATTAGTCTTCAAGTTCTAAAACATGAACATTCCAAATGTAGGTGACCAAAGATCAAAATCGAGATGACATGACAGTTTCTACAGCCACAACAGGAAATTGCACAACTTCTTGTTGAAAGTAAACAAGATAAAACAAGCTAACATTAGTATTTGTAACTAAATTGACCGTATCCATAGTTCTTTGGAAAACCTAGTTTATTTCCCTTGATCTAAGAAGAAGTGGATATGTTTATTGTCAAAAGAGGCAATTCCTCTGCTAATTCAGTTGTTGATGAAATATCTGAACCCAAAGAAAAACAAGCAAAGACACTGGCAGGCTCAGGTTTCTCACTAACCTGGTAAACTGCAATTTACTCTGCTTTGCTTTGATCCTTTGAATTTCAATGGTATATCAGTTCAATTGTTCAATAAAAATTATACTTTAAAAATATTGTTCCAAATATGAAATGTCACTTGCAAAATTCAGACCCTGAGCCAAGTGCACTGTGTGGAACAGAATTAGGGCTGCAAAGCATTAGCAATAGGAGAGTTGAGCAGATTTTTAAAATGGGTCTGTGCCTGCAGGTGAAGACAGTATATTATTTTCAATGGGTTGAAACATTAATGCATTTGATCTTTCTTTAGCTTGTTATTAGTCCTATATTACAAATCTCTCTAAGACCATAATTGCAGTAAATACGTTTATGACCAATTAAATCAGTTGAAAAAATGAGTGCACCATAGAATTGTTTGTCTCACTAAAGTGTGCCATTTTACTGAAAAGGTTGGGAACCATTTAGCGAGAGCCGAGTTACTTGTAATTAATAGTGATCATTGTTTAATACAGAAACCTGGTTGGTGCTTTATATCAATCTGGGTCTGAAAGTGAGGTGGTTCCTATGCAACTGCGGTCCTTGTCCATCTAGATGGTGGAGGCCACAATTGGAAGATGCAGTTGGAGGAGTCTTGGTAATTTTTTTTAATACAACCCCGACAGTGTGGAAACAGGCCATTTGGCCCAACAAGTCCACACCGACCCTCCGAGCATCCACCCAGGCCCATACCCCTACCTATAACTAGCATTATCCATGGCTAATGCACCTAACCTATTCATCCCTGGAATACTACGGGTGATTTAGCATGGCCAATCCACCTATTGCATGTAAGTTATTGCATGTAGTACATGGTGTTACTGCTGTCATTTGTGCTGGTGGGGGAGGGAGTAAATGATGAAGGTGGTGGGCATGTTGCCAGTCAAACTGACTGATTTGTTTTGGATGGTGTCAAGCATTTGAAACTGCTCTCATCCTGTCAGTAGAGAGTACTCTACCACATTGCTGACTTGTACCTTGTAGATGGCAGTTAAGCTTTGGGGAGACTGGTGATAAGTTAATCGCCATATTTTCTAGCCTCTGACCTGTTCTTGTAGCAACAACATTTATATGGCTGGTCCAGTTATGTTCCTGAACAATAATAACCCTGAGGCTATTGATAGTGGGGGATTCAGTAATGGTAACACCATTGAGTGTCAAGGGATAATGGTTAGACTCTGTCTTGTTGAAGATGGCCATTGCCTACCACTAGTGTGACACGAATGTTGCTTATTGAAAGTGTGCAGTGTACAACTTCTGAAATGTATCCTGGTGCTTGTCATAGTAGTTTGATGTTGTCCGCGGGAGTACATGGGGTTGAAGAGACTGTAACTCCTCATTCTGGATCAAATGATAACCTTAGAATGGATTCCATGTTTGCAGACATTCCAACTGGCTGCCTGTGCCCTCTTACTGGTGTACCTTCTGCCATTTGAAATGTGATGAATTCGACGTAGCAATGTTCCCTGTGAGGACTGATTTGTGGTGGGCAATGAGACAAGTGATGTTTATATCATGTGCCACGCACTTTGTTGAACGCTGATGTAGTTTGGTAGCCAGGGCTTCTATAAAGTACGAGGCACTCCCAATCTATTGTCTATCTCTGACATTGAAGGCTCAGTTGCAGGTGCCCATGGACTTGCTAAATGCCCCTCTGATGACTGTGTTATAATCCCAGCTGATGGTAATACTGGGCAGGTCAGATCCCAAAGAGAGAACTGACTTGATTGACAATAAGTTCTACTTTTTTTGTTTTTGCTTATCTTGGAGGTCAATTACAAGAGAAGAAAATACATCTTGCATTACACTATAGAAGAACTATTGGAACAAACTTATTACAGATTTCAAAGATAGATTCCACCTTTTTACCCCAGCAACAGGGTTAGAGACACCTCCACTGCATTCAGCCTCAGGAGTTTTCTTCTGAGCAACTCAAAATTTCTCCTCAGCCCTGCAATGACCGTTTTTGGAGATGACTATGCGCAGCACCTCTGCAGCTATAGACCTTCTCTGTCTGTGTGAACCTGTTTCTGCCATCCCTGTCCCTGGGTAGTAAAACATAAGTCAGCAAACATCTTAGCAATTACCTTCCCAGATGACTTGCTAATTATTTAGCTTTTATTTATTTATTTATTTATTTATTGGAAAGGTTGTTTGCAGCTTACTCTTCAAAATGACTTTCTCACCTTTCAAAAGAAAAGTCAGACTTCCGCAGAACCGAAAATTAAAATTACTTCTTCTCACTTTGGAGCTTCCCAAATTGTAATCATAATATATTATGAGCCTTCATCAAAACTGTATTGTTCTCTATCTACAAGATTGTGTAAACTCGTAGCTTCAAATTACTCCATATGCCAATCATGCTGAAATTAGAATGTTATTTTAAATAAATGCAGTTCAACAGAAGGAATACACAGGCAAAATTCCTTCCAATATTTTTCTTTGCAACACAATAGCAATTTGCTTAAATGGGCAGCCCTTTAATTTTTATATGCTCACGCACCCACAATATTTTAAAGGGACAGTCTTGCGCACAAGCTGCTTGGGAGCTTTCAGGCTACTGTGTAGCTGCACAGCTTACAGGCAACATTGGACACAAAAATTGGTGTCAACTCCTTCTCCTCCAGTAGCACAGGCTCCCAAACTAACCACTGAATATTTGAAATGGCACTTTCAAGAGGTAGAGTAGGTAATACGGCCTGCTGCCTGGTCCATGCATCTTTGGCAGCACTGCAAGCTAGTGCTAATTTCTAGAGTTGAAAGGACCGTTTGGATAATTGATGTGAAATGATTTAAGAAATGAAGAGCTTATTGTAGTCTTGTTAGGAGACTCCAGAACTCTTATTGGAATTAATATTTGCATGGAAATGATTAAAACAGTGCTTTTTAATGAACAGAATACAAATATGGTATTTCAAAATTGGAAGGTATATTTTGTAGCTGGAAATAAGTACCTTTAATTAAATTCTGTAACATTTTGTCAGTTAGACACTAAAGTTTATGGTGCTAACATTACCAGATGGTTAACATCTTGACAATCCTGACGGACATGCCATTGAACACAACTGACGATGGTGATAATAACTCTATCCAGTTACTAGGACAATGAAGGTATGACCCGATCATGCATGCAGGTTCTGGGGATGGGCAGACTTTGAGGACTCCTGCTTGGTAGAATTGGGCAGCAGCACTTTGAAGAGCACAGAGAACTTTGCTCCATTGTCTGGAAGAAAGCCATCACTATTTTGCTAGAGTCGTGAAAATAGATTGCCACCTAAAATAGATGTACAACTAATTTAGCAATTTAAGTAGGACTCCAAGCCATGTTAGAACTCAGCTGGGGGAGAATTTCAGGCTGCCTGCCAACATAAACAGCTTGAGAATAACATTAATCTAGATTTACATTTACATTTACTCCTAAAAATAGTGCACAATTTATTAGAAGAACATTACAGGATTTTAAGTGAACATCTCCAACGATAATAATAAACAATAACTTAATGAAAACAATGAAGAATGAGCAGAGGTGCCAAAGCTGTTGGCGTTGGGCATTGCAGATAGATCATAGAGATTTTATATTTTTACACAGTTTAGTCCATATATATGCCCTCATTTACCTCGGATGGTGGGACTGTGCTACCTTCTTCACTTGAAAGGAGGCAAGGTTAAACAAATTACTGAAATAATGTTTGGATAATCAAACCAACCAAAACATGCCTGCCCAAAGATTAAACAAAGATTATAGAAATTTCCCGTTTGGAGTAGAAGTATTTAGTTGAGTTAAGAGTGAGTGGCTTGCAGCAACTTTTCAAACACAATCTTCTGCTCTTCACTTCATCGATTGTGGGTCCAGGCTATATGACAGCCTTCACGTGCAAACACCAGGGACAGAAGTGATTGTCGCTGCTGGGACTTTGTAGCCTTCACACCACAGAACCACAATTGCAACCTGGATTGGTGCTGTGTTGTAGACCAAAGAAGTGCACAACGACACAGGAAGAAGGTCAGTGATCTTCTGCATTTCACAAGGCTAAGTGCCACCATCTTCTCTGTGCTTCGTCACTCTCAGAGGGCCACCACTCAGCCTACCTTTGCCACTGCAATCCCCTCTCACCAGGGCTAGTGGACTACGTCTCTTACTATCGTATGCATCATGAGCACTCAACTTCTATTAATTACCTTGTCCTCCAAAATGTCAGATCTTTCTTGCCCGCTGCGCCTCCTACTCACTCACTGGGACGCCTCACCATCTCTCTTGCTTCTGCTTCACGACTAACTACTGTACCAGCCAATCTCTTCATACTCAAGCCTCCCCCCACCCTACTTCCAACCTTTTGACTCATTGAAGGAAAAGTTGGCTCACAAACTGGGTTGAAACGGGCAGGACCGACAGGGACCGACAGGGCCGACATAAGACTTTTCAGGACATTTGTGGAGAACATTCTTTAGCTGGCTGGAAAAAGTAATGACTGTGCATATGGAGATGGAAAGAGACCGCAACGGGCAAGTGATCCATTAAAGCTTTATTGTGTTGTGCTATGCTGTGCTGGTCTACCCATCATACTTAGACACTCACTCCAGTGGGTACTCTTTCTAGATTATAAGTGGGAGCACAACTTGATGAGCATATCACTGGCATTTTTCCAAAGCTGGTCGAGGAAGAACCACCCCAGGCCATTGGCATTCTGAGGACTGACAGAGACCGGGCACTTGCTCAGCCCCAGACAGGAGACAATACCAGGGTCACGACTGTTGATAACTTTGTCAAAATGCACAGACAAGCACAGGAAGAGCAGACAGGTTTGTCAGAGGCAGTCAGCAAACTGGGTTGAAAAACAGAGGATTCCAATAATGTTATAGGCACCGTGCTGCTCCAGTACGTGTATGTTTGGCTGACTCCGTGGTGAGGTTAATGACTGTCGTGGACAGCCAGGAGCAGAGAAATCAGGGTGTGGCGGATTTACACATGGACCTGTACTCCATCACTGGAGCTGTAGGTGTTCAGCATCAAGGCGAGAAGGGGATGAGGAGCTGGACCTCAGCCCAGGTGCACTCTCCTCTCAGGGGAGACAAGGTCGTGCCAGCAGTCTAAAGGTTTTTGTAAAGGTGTCATTCAGCCAAGGAGAAGTGCCTGTTGTCTCCCAGCAGACATCTCTATATGGCCTGAGGACCTTGAAAGAAGGCATGAACCTGTGAGTTCTCAACTACACATCATGGCAGCTCCCAGGATATCTAGGACAGTCCTCCAAAATCTGGTATCAATAGTCACATATAATTTGAAAATTGGTGGAGTGGAAGGCTTTTCTGTTGATCAACTCTGCACCTTGGTTATGGGGCACTCTCAAAGCAATGTGGGTGTAGGTGGTAGTACCCTGTACCTTGGACGAAGCCAGCATTAGTGAGAATGGCACTGCCGCTGTTTAACTTTCCCCACCACAAGTGAGAGAAATGTACAACTGTGATCTGGAGAAAAATGGCATCAGTGTCATCCAGGATGCATTAATGGGTCAAAACGTGGGCAATAACCCACAGCCTCCCTGTTGCTCCTAGAAACAAGCTTTTGTCACAAAGGTCCAGGGTAGCTGTGACCTTGATGGGCACCAAGATGGGATGGCCGCCCAGTCCTTCTGAGGGCAAGTCCTACTCCAGCTCTTTGCATACTTATAGTTCTGTGTATCAATGTGGCAGCTCCAAAATCTCGTCTTTCTGTGAAAGCTATGCCGTGTGTTTTGGAAATGTCGAGCCCAGGATACGCTGTTAAATTAGATTGTCTGAGCACATTTGCTTAGCTACAAGAGAAGGAGGTAGTTAGTGCACACAATATGATGGTCATGAGTAGGTTGTAGACTTTCTCGCCGAGCCAGTGGGTTTGGTTGCAAACGTTTCATCGCCCTGCTAGGTAACATCGTCAGTGCGCCTCCAGTGAAGCGTTGGTGTTCTATCCTGCTTGTTTTTTATGTGCCTCGATTTGCTGGGGTGATTGGTATTATTTCTGGTTCTGTTTCTCAGTGATTTGTACACAGGGTCTAATTCAATGTGTTTGTTGATGGAGTTCCAGAATTCCGGCCTCCAGGAATTCCCTGGCTGTCTCTGTTTGGCTTGTGCGATCTTGGATGTGTTGTTCCAGTTGAATTTGTGTCCCTTGTCATCCATTTTTAGTGAGACAAGTGAAAATTGGTCGTGTCTCTTGGTGGCTAGTTGGTGTTCATGTATCCCTATAGTCAATTTTCTTCCGGTTTGGCCGATATAGTGTTTCTCACAGTGCTTGCATGGTATTTTGTATATTACCCCAGTTTTGCCGGTTTTGGGTATGGGATCCTTTACATTCATTTAGCTGTCATAGGGTGGTTGTCAGTTTGTGAGCTACTCTAGGGGTCTGAGTAGTCCTGTGGTCGTCTCTGAAATACCCTTGATGTACAGTAGGGTGATAAGTGATTCTGGTCATGTTGTGTCTTCCTGTTGTAGTCTGTCTCAAGTATCCATTCCTTTTGAAGACTCCATACAGGTGCTTCTGTTCTGCTCTGCGTAGTTCGAGGTTGCTGCAATTGGTTGTGGTTTGTTTAAATCATTTCCATTTGTGGACGTTGGGGTGGTTGCGAGTGTAATTGAGTATCTGGTCGATCTTTCTATATACGCAACCAAACCCACTGGCTCAGCGAGCAAGGGTACAACCTCATCCACAAACCGAGCTACAAACCTTCTCAAACTTTAGATGATCATGATTGCATGAAGCATAATTTATAATGTGCATTACTGGATGACAATGACCTGCCAATGGAATGCAAACTGATGTCAGATGAGTGGCATTACTAAATCAGTGAATACAGGATTAGTGCAGTTGTATCTATCAGGACCTCAAATTCACTCATTTCATTTTGCCCCTTAAGAGAAAGACAGCAATTTACTCACTGTGCGTGTGGTGGGCATTTTGTATCATTATTGCACAGTTGACTTTAGATTGAAGATTGCACATTTTCAACTCTGTGTCTGTGTGAGTGACTTGCAGGATCTGCCAAAGACACAGGGTGATTCCCCCATCCTTTATGCTCCTTTTGGGTTGCTGTCCCTATGGCCCCCAATAATCTTTCAGCCTTATCTCATTTCCATTCAACCTTCTCTCATTTCCATTCAACCCATCTAAATAACTGTTAGTGCCCCCAAATTATCCCAAAGCCCATGGCTTTCCGAATTGCTGCGCTCTTATTGGCTATACACTCTCCCCATGTAGAGACTAAAGTGATAGTGAGTTTGTATAAACCATCAATCCTGGAGTCCCTACTGCCCTCCTATGTTCTGTTAGATCCCACCCTTCTAACATGAATTGTCCCCCATCACTGCAATCATTCCCTCAGTGACCGAAACCAAGGAAGTCTATCCCCAGACTTTAGTTGCCCACTTTCCCCAGGATTCTATGGTCCTCCCCATGAAGAGACTCCTGACCAGTATTGACTAGATCCTCATGATTAACCATCGACCATCCCCTGAACTGACTTAGCAGGGCAGCCTCCAATTGAATGTGCCCAACCCCCAGCTGAATTTTCCACAGTACATGGAGTGGCACATGTATAATCACAGACTGACCATGGCCCAATCCTGGGCTGCAAGGGCCTGCATCCTTGGACTCTGATAGAGCTCACTATTGTCAATCCCTGGAATGGAATCAGATAAGTCCCTTTATTGATGGTGATGGCATTCCCTAATTGACTATAGACCCCCTTAATCCCACTACTAATTGCTCCCCTTTGATGTCTGGACATGGCTGTTTGATTGTTGCACAATGCCAGTGTGTGTTTGCCATGTAAGCTGTTAGCACATCCTCAAAGTGTGACTTTGACATAGCAGCAGCACGTCCGCAGACTGCTTGGAGCTCCCAAACGTGACAAGCTGCCTATCCCTCCTCTGCACTAAAAAGCAATGCAACCTACAGAGGGTGGCAACCTTCAAGTAAGCACAAAATGAGTGAGTGCCAAGAAATGGACCTAAGAGCCATGAGGTGCATCCTGTTTAGATGCATGAGATATGTGTGTGTCCATGATCACGAGGTAACCTGGCAGAGCATGCAAGTTGTAAGTGTCCCTGAGCTCCAAAGGCTGAAGTGGTACCACAGATGGACTGAGAGCAGTCATGGTAGTTGTGAGGCTAATGGTTTGCTGATGCCAATTTGCATGGATGAAGACTGGAAGAGGATGGTGGCCATGGAGCATGCAGGGACATTATGGTGAAGACAGTGTCTTATGATGATTGGTACAAGCGATTGGCAATCTACCAGGTACACTCTGACTTTCATGTCAGGAACATGTGCCATCTAGTTTCTCAGGGAATGAGAAGGGAATTGGAAGTGGCATAGAAGTGAGGCAAATTGGACTAATAATGAATTGGAAATAGGTAGGTACTAGGTAGGCAAGATTATGAAGTCGCCATTTTAAGCTTAAGGGGGAACTTAAGGATGTTCATTCTTGCTGTATTTTCTCAACTTCCTTGCCACTCCTCAAGCCACACTGAGGAAGGGTGAATTTCACCTTTCAGTCTGTTGAAAATCCAGCATTCAGATTTTGCAGCAAGTCGATTCATCCACTTTGTTTGGAAACAGCCAGACGCCAGGTTGCGAATGGTTTCCGTTTTGGAGTCCGTTCACAAGTCGGTTTTAACACACGTCAGAACACAGTGCAGGACAATATACAGGAGCTGTTTGTAAGTACAGGAAATTTTCATATATTTAAAATGACACCCATGTATGGGATCACGTTTGTAAGTATAAAGGTTTGTAAGTTGGATACTCATAAAACAGGGGCCCCTGTACTTAATTTGTGTTCTTCAAGAGCCGTTAAATACTATCAGCTTTACACCATTAAGAAGCAACATACGAAAAAGTGTGTTTTCCATCAAAAACGATCAAAACTTGGTTTTCAACTTTGATGTTGCTTTGATGTCTTAATGAGACATTTACATAGCACTAACTCCACATTAGCTGATGTTGTGTTTGGAGAATCTGGCTCCAATTCATGTTCCTTTGGAGTGCAGCTCCCGGTTGGAAGCACAGATTGCAAGGTGACACCCAGATTACCAGAAAAATCTCTTAAGTGGAGAAATTAGTTTGAACACTTTATGAGAGACTGGGAGCTAGTTAATATATTTTTCTTTTTCCTCTAAGATGTGGGCTCAGACAGATTTTGAACGGGTGTTGCCAAAGACTGACTCTGAGATACATTTGGACTGTCTCAACTGAACGGGAAGTGGCTTAATTGCCCCTGATAAGGTGTTCATTCATTGTTCTCACTTATTATAAAGCAAGGTTTTATAGGATGGGTGTGTTTTGCACTGTTTCTTTCGATCTGTGGTAAAACATGATACCCTGGAACAGGGGTCAGTGTGAATTTCTATCAGTCTCTGCCCATCAACGGGCCAGGTGATGGTTTCCATAGAGATCAGTACCTAGGTAAAGACTTGCTGATACCCTAGTGCTGAATTTCACACCTGAAGGCAAAGATGAAGGCAGCAGTTCATGCTCTAAAAACTCTGACACAGAGAGAAAGGGCAATAGAGTCCTAAGGAGAGAGACCGGAACATCAGTGCTGAGGTCAGAAGCTGTTTTTCTCTGTTAACTACCAGATAAAACACAAATAAAAAGACATTTTTCTGGTTGAAGAGAATCTTTTGGAAATTCAAAATCATTGGAAAATTTGTCCTAGCATGTCAAGGCATGGAATCACAAGAGTTTTGGTTAGGGATTTTTAGGAAGACTGAGGAAAAGGACTTTCTGTGATTATTGGACATTACAACTCAGTTTAATGGAGACAAATGGAAACCCATTGGGAGCTGGGAATAGCTTCTGTCTGTTTCAAATTGGAAAAGAAGTGAATGTACTGTAGCCAAATTTGCAGACGATATTGAAATAAATGAGAGGGTCACAAATAGCTTACAGAGAGATGTTGGTAGGTTAAGTAAGTGGGCAAAAGGTTGTCAAATGGAGTATAATGTGGGAAAATGTGAAGTTGCTCATCTTAGAAGGGAGAACAAAAGAACAGAGTATTATTTAAATGGAGAGAAACTGCAGAAAGCTGTAACACAAAGGGACTTGGATACTTGTGCATGAAACACAGAAAGCTAGCATACAGGTACAGCAGGTAATCAGGAAGGCTAATGGAATCTTGGCGCTAGCCTCAAATGTGTTAGAGTATAAGAGTGGGGAAGTCTTACTGCAATTGTACAAGGTGCTAATGAGATCACATCTGGAATACAGTGTGCAGTTTTGGTCCCCTTATTTAAGGAATGATATTTCATAAGAGGCATTTCAGAGAAGGTTCACTGGGATAATCACTGGTATGGAGAGATTGTCTTATGAGCAAAGGCTAACCAGGTTGAGACTTTACTGCATGGAGTTAAGAAGAATATGAGAGGCAATTTCATTTAAACATATCAGATTCTTAAGGGACTTGGCAAGATAAATGCTGAGAGGACATGGGAGAGTCTAGGATAAGAACGCATGGTGTCTGAATAAAGGAACACCAATTTAAGATGGAGATGAGGAAGAATTTCTTCTCTGAGAGGACTGAGAGTCCTTGGAACTCCTTGCCACAGAGAGCTGTGGGGGGCAGAGTCCTTGTGCATATTTAAGGCTGAGATGGATTCTTGATCAGTTAGGAATTGAAGGGTTATTAGGAAAGGGCAGGAAAGTGGATGTGAGGAATGATCCTACTGAATGGACAGACTGCTCCTGTTCCCATTTCGTACTGTCTTCTGGTCTAAGATTATAATTCTGTGGAGATCATGACATAAAATGCAGTATGGGGTTATTGAGTAGGTTAACATGCTAATAAGCGATGTCTTTCTGTAGTTGACAATACTAGTTTCCTACTAAATAATGTTTAATCTATGTTGATTTTACTTTGCTAATTACAGTAAATGTTTTAAAACTTGAACTCCTCTTGTATGATTCATTTGAGTTGGCCATTGAAAATGTAAGTGTTTTTCTATAAGTTATCAGTTTCTAAGGCGATTGTAATGTCTTCAAGGCTATTGAAAAAAATCACACTACCACAATAAGATTGTTCTTCTGAAGTTGGAGAAGGAGCAAGTACATTTCTTGCTTTGAATAACTTGTAATTTATTCCCAAAGATTGTATTTGACCAAGGACTTGATGCTGAACACAGGTGGTTTAAATGTTAAACATACCCAAACAGTTTTGTTGCCTAAAGTGACATTATATTGGGAAAATCAAAACTTTTCAGAAAAGTATTTAAAAACCAAGTCAGAAAATATAAGTTTGCTCAAGAAAAAAAACACATTTTGTTGAAGCTTTGTGCTTTGAACTAATTAGGGCAATTTACAAGAATATCAATTTGAGGGGAAAACTGCATTGAAGGAGAGTGCTTTTGGTTGGCAAGTGGACTTTTGTAGGGGATTTGCATTAAAGAAAATGTGCCAATTAATGATGATTGAAGTTAACTGACAGGCTTTGATTAAAGTTTAAACCAGATGGATTGACTCTGACTGGTCAGTGCATTGCCTGAGAAATGAGCCAGCAAATTGCTGTCACCTACTTTGTTGAGTTGAAACAGACATGGTGTGTATATGATCGTTCTGTCAATAAATACACACACGCACCACACTTCAAGCCCAACTGACAACCCCAAATTAGTTATCACTGTAATTCTTCACGCATTCAGGATTATGTTGCAAATGATGTCCAATTGCAGAATCCTATCTAATGTTGGGTACTGTGTTGTAAGTTGGTTGTGTACAGTCAGAGCCTTACTTTCTTCAGCAATTCTCAAGTTTTGGACTGCCAATACAAACTTGCACAATTCAGACATTTGAGGTTAACTACCTGAAATGCATCCAGGCCTTATGCAATCAAATAATGTCATTGTGATTTTAATGGTAATTGTGAATATATATGATTTTCCCCTTTACTGTTTTCACAGACTGCCCAGACTGTGATGCTGCTTGTTGCTGTGTTTCTTCTGTCTTGGCTGCCTCACCATATCATAAACATGTGGGTTGAATTTGGGTATTTTCCCCTAAACGATGCATCGTTTGCCTTCAGGATCATCTCTCACTGCATGACGTACGGGAACTCCTGCATCAACCCCATAATGTATGCATTCCTCTCAGAAAATTTTCGGAAAGCCAGCCGCCAAGTCTTCAGGTGTAAATTTCTTTTCCCACAACCCATTGAGGAGAAGGTGGTTAGGATTCGGATGGAGAACTTTTCGACAACCCCTTCAACAACAAATGCTTGAAGCTATAGCATTTTGATCTGAGTATTGTGACCAAGCATGGAGGCCATGTCTGTGCACTTATGAAATTGCACATCCAATGAGAGCGAGCAGTCAAAATACTGGATCAAGAATTCAAATGTTTAGAACAGTCGATGACGATGCCATCAGATGTCAGCGTTGTGTTGACCCAGAAGGTTCAAGTCTCAAGGAACATTCATGATATAGAAATTAAAAAGGGGCATCAATTTTAAAGCATTTGACGTGAATAACCTGACATGTCTAAAATGTTTCCAGGCATCTTCTGAAAACGCATTAAAGGCTTGGAAATAGTTAATAAGAGTTCTGATTTGTCTGCTTGGGGGCTGTGTAGGTGTGAAGTGTTCATACCCTTCCCCACCCACCTCAGTTTGAGTTATGGAGATTTGGTGAGATTAAGTAAACCACTCAAGAAATTTCTAATCACTTATATAACTGGATTTTTTTAGAATGATGGTGTATTGACACCAAAATTGAAGTTACACTGAATACTGTCATTTCTATGGCAATTATAGTGTTTTGTATTATTTAATATTGAAAGTTTTGTCTGTTGCTTGTAAACGTGGGTGACAACTAGCTTAATTTGAATCTAGTTGAATTCCAGTCTGGTTTCTAAATTCAGTTTGTTTTGATGTAGATGAGATATGGTTGAGTCGAGTTGATTTAATTTCATTCAGTCAAACTTGATCATTGGTATAAGAAGCTTGAAATTCTAAGAAAGGAACTAGAGTTTCATTAATCGATGCTGCCATAGTTTCACCAAATAAATTCAATAAATAATTATGATGGTGACTAAACAGATAAGAAAAATTTGAAATCAGTAGCTCTAATCAAGGCCATTGTACTGTAGTTCTGACAAAGAGATTTTCATTAGAAATTTCTGAACCAAGTGATTTTGTCTATTTAAGAGCAATGAATTATTAATCTCACTTTGACTGTTCAAAGTTTAGCACAATTACACAATGACTGTATTGAAGAAGATTAACATTTGCAGCAGTTAGTAAAACTGATTCCAACTTTGTAGAAGAGCGGTCCATACAAAGATTTTGTATCTAGTTCTCTGGGTTTCAACCTAATCTATGCTACTGGGAATACAGTCTATCTAAGCTATTAAAGGTCCTAAGTAAATATATTTGTGCATTTTCAGTTTAGTTTAAAGTGGACATCCATCTGCTTATGATTTGGCCTTTACTAGCAGTTCCTCTCAAGCCTCAAAGGTGACTTAGTCATACAGCATGGATACAGACCCTTCGGTCCAACTCATCCATGCCGACCAGATATCCTAAACTGATCTAATCCCATTTGTCAGCATTTGTCCCATATCCCTGTAAACCCTTCCTATTCATATACCCATCCAGATGCTTTTTAAATGTTGTAACTGTACCAATCTCCAGCACTTCCTCTGGCAGCTCGTTCCATACATGCACCACCCGCCGCATGATAAAGTTACCTCTAAGTTCCTTTTTAAAATCTTTCCCTTCTCACCTTAAACCTACACTGTCGAGTTTTGGACTCCCCCATCCCATGAAAAAGACCTCGGCTTTTCACCCTATCCATGCCCTTCGTGATTTGATAAGCCTCAATAAGGTCACCCCTCAAGTAATGCTGCTGGGGTTGATGAAGAGAAGAGACTTTATAAGCCATATTATTATTGCCTGAACTGATTTGTTCACAAATACTACTTCACCTTTAGGACCACAGAGGGAAACAAGTAGGGGTTAATGAATAGTCTGTATTTCAAGTTTACAGATAAAATCTGTTTTCTTTCCAATATGTTTAATTTTTCTGCATACTCCAGTGGTTGAAACTACTTGCCAAAGAGTAGAACAATGGCCTTAAATAACAAACAACTAATTTACCATAGATTTTCCTTTCTTTTAGAGGTGGAAGTGTCAAAAGTTCATACTTTCTATTCGTGAGATGCATTATTCAGATTGTGTGTGCAGAACAGTGTGGTATGCAGTAGGCAAATGAGTTGTTTCTGTTCAAGCTGTGATTAATATTTCTTAATAGGTAATGGTTTTAATTCTGTGTCCCGTGCAGAGAGACATTGCAACTGCAGAAACTATGGCACCAGGAGTAAGCACAGCAAACCAGAGGTTTTCCTTAAATGATCTTTACTACAAGTCGCATCAGTGGTGATGCATTATGATGACCAATACTTTGTGAAAGCAAGGAAAATAACGCATTGCTTTAAAGAAATAATACATAATTGTACATAATAGTACTGAGAATAAAATAGTGTGGCAGTAGAGCTGTTTAAAAAATAAATAGTCCCATTATGATCACACATATTGATCTTCCTGACAAAGGCTTTAGTGTTATTTTTCAACACTTTGTCGCTAAGAAAATTGGACAAGTAAACCCCTAGTTTTAGAAAACAAGTTTTCCCTCTTGTCCTAGTCCTGTGATTTTCTAGTTGCCTGCTAAAAATCACTACAAACCAGAGAGAGCCTCATTAAATCCCCAAATTCTATTCAAATAAAGGGATTTATCAGCTTTCCATCACTTAATTTGGGAAATGTATTAAAACATCAATGAACTTTATTTATATAAAACAGATTAATCTACTGTGTTAATGTCTTCAGTAATATGTATCTTCATTAGTTGCTACTTAGAGTTGCCAGTGTTTCAATTCTGACTTTGCAAATGATATTTCTTCATTTACTCTGGTGCATTTCAGGAAGCTCAAAGAATTTAAAGTTTAGAGAAATTTAGCAACTGGGGGCAAAAAAAATGACACAGTTGTTCCCCTTTTGCTCAAGAAAGAAGCACCAGGCAAAAGTGAAGACAAGTCAAATTTAGAACTCAAACGGGATCTATGGGCCAATATTGGAAGTTAGAATGTACATAACCCATTTAATGACAGGCTCAACACTGCTTTTTGAGGCAGATATGGTTGATATTGCTGGGCAATGATAGAAGTGTATTATCAAGCAGGTTCTCATGGATAAAACAAGATATTGTCATTCAAGTTATTAAGCAGAGATGCTCAGTATTCCATTGCTAGACTATTTAACTTTTCAATTTTTATGCCATGTATAATTATATAATTTATAATTGACTCATAAACCACTTGTACTGAGAGCATTGTTTAAGTTTTACATTGGCAGCTTCTCACATTCAGATAATCAAATTGTACACTCAGATGAGCTTGCAGCCATATAATCCTGTTCACAAATTAGTGCAACAATTAATTTTCCTCTGCCATGCAAAACTATTGCTTGTTATGTCCAAGTTAAGTTTAAAGACTTTAAAAGTATTTTTAAATCTTTGGATTTTTAATCTCCAGCATTTCTTTCTCAGCTACAATATGTGAAAATATATATGAAATTGTAATTCAGAACATCCTTTATTATTATAGAACCATATACGACTGATCTGTTTTGAAGCCTATACTTAAGAGATTGAGTTACAATCCACATACTTTGTGCCTTGGCTTCTTGCCCTTGGTTCTATTCAAATTGATTCTAGTTCCATGATTAGCAAAACCTAGTGCTACAGAGGTTACAATAACAGAGTAGGCTGGAAAACACAGCAGGTCTGGTAGCATCTGTGCAGAGAAAAGCAGTTGACATTTCAAGCCCTGTTACCTTTTATCAGAATGTGCAGAGGTTAAACTGGGTGCATGTGTAAATGAAACTTGAGAGGCTCCTTCATTTGCACTTCATCAGCTCTTAAACAAATCACTGTCAAGTATGAATTTAAACTATGACTTCACCGTATGCCTCAAAAAAACTGAATAAATTCTGTGGAAGAAAATAAGTATTTGGAATGTGAATAGAGATGTATGCTTAAAGTTCCATGTGTAGATCGTAAGACAAAAAAAAAGCCTGAAATTTCAATAGCAAAAAGATCTAAAGTGATGTCCAGAAAGGAAAATGTCATTTGATCAGAGCTGAAAAGTTACAGAGATCACTTTTAGAGGGCAAATTGGAGGGCAGCAGAAAGAGGGGTTGGCCTAGGCATTGTTGGATGATGATAACACTGACACAGCGTGGTTGAGAAAAGCTACAGTGGGTGTGAGAGGATAGTGCAAGGCAGACATTCATGACATGCTGTGACAAATCTCCTGGCAGGAGTGGCTCCAAGCAGCAAAAACACGCTTTTCAATAGGACTTTAATAATTAACTGTAAATGCCATTAAATCTGTTAGTTCAACACTGCAGCCTTGTGTTCTGTGATTCTGATTAAAAACCAGCCCAACGAGTTCTAACGTAACCTGCTGTGGTGGGATCACAGTGGCTGGGCCCACCTCAGGCTGGGAGAAGCTACATGTCTGCCTCCTAGCGGTTTGAAAATCTCCTGATATTAAGGTAGAGGCAGGAACAGCCCATGAGGACAACTTGCCTGCTTGCAGGATGTTGTCATTTAGGTTTACAATTGAGATATTGACATCAATCATCTGAGCCCATGCCAATTTGATGGTAGCTCTGGGATTACGTGCAAGTGGAACAAAGGCCAAAGGGCACCTATGGTGAAGGCCACTCCCTGTCCTTGCCGCTGACCTCCCTAGCCGCTTCCACTGACTCCTTAACCACAACTCGATTCCACCTCCTGTAACCCATGTACCTCAGTGATCCTAGGTCTCTCCCTGGGTGCAGTACTGGCAGTAGCTATTGCTCTCAATGACGTTTGTGGGGAGAAAAAGCCTTCTGAGTGGAGTCCTGGAAAACCAAGAGTCTGGACAGTTAAATGCTTCTGGCTGGATCTTCACCTCAGCAGCAATACAACAAGTACACCAATCCACATGAGTTACATTAAGCTGTGCTCATTGGTTCTTTCCGTTGTTAAAAGTTAGTATCTTTAAAACCCCATTTAAAAGTCTGTGTTTTGTAAGGGATAAAGCATTTTTGTACACATAACAGATTAGATGCTCTACTTTTCGTACCAGTTGGTGTTGAAAGTCATATTGTACACTACTGGACACCAAGATATTTTCATTACTCTTTGATATTCATGAGCTTCTTAATTAGTTCAACCAGGCATCAATGTACCTGGATGATGGACAGGGTCGTGTTGCGGCTGGGCACTTTATCAGAATGAAATAACAAATTCATATCTGAAATCTTGGTATGAAGAACTAGCTAGCACCATTCAAACAAAAACTGAGCTGCATAAACTTTCTGGGATTCTCAGATCTTTCAAACTTTGTAAATAACCATTTAAGTTATTGAAGAGATGTTTGAACATTACCAATCCAAGCAGGAACGCTGAGGCATCTTTTCTTGGTAATGTTTTCCTAGTGTTAGCAGAGAGAAATTTGCAAACTGAGAATGAAAAGCAAATGTGATGAACAAACAGTTGTTTTTCAAATGCAGTTCATTATAATGTCCTCATGGATAAACTTTTGTAAGCGTGGTAGAATGACAAAAAGTAGGAGTTCAGACAGAATCTACTTCCATTTTCCATGTTATGCTGAATTAGTGAATAGGATGGTTTCTGTAACCTACATGAATTGTATGTTTCTTCAGACAGTCACTGAAAGAGGTATTTATGATATTGCCACTTATTATAAATAACTGAACAAGGCAAGGACTACTTTTTTGAGGTACTACACTACTGTTTAACTGTGTATATATTTTTAACCTTTTTCTTGCATTATCTCAAAAATATTTAATATCGTCTGCTATCTTTGGTTGCCTGAAAGAAACAGCAACTAAAGCTTGGAAGTGTATAAAATGGAGGATCAGTGTTGTTCAGCATCTATCAGTATTTGTGATTGTTAAAACTCCTGCAAGTGAGAGTATTACATTTATGACTGAGATTTATGAAGTGAATTTATGTTTGCTAAAAGGGTTCCTTTAAGGTATTTTTAATAATTTATATCCGATACAGATGTGCATTGTTTAATATTAACATTTTATGTGACAACAAATTGTAGTTCTCTGGATTAATGATTCTGAGGGTACATGATTCTAGTTTGTTATTCAAGTACACTGTCTGCATTGTGAGTTGATAACGTTGAGCTGTTTATGTTTGACATAATTAAATTGTTCCTGGTACAACAATTCTAGACACACTGCTGAAAAATGTTTTCTTTATTTTTATTTCCTGAAGTGTGCATGAAAGCAGAAATCTCAAAGTGGGTTCAAATGAATAAGAAAAAAGAGCTGCAGCTGCTGGAAATTAGAAACAAAAACAAATTGCTGGAGAAACTCAGTAGGTCTGGCAGCATCTGTGGTGAGAAAGCAGAGTTAATGTTTCAGGTTTATTTCAGGTCCTTCTTCAGAACTGAACAAGGGTCACTGGACCCGAAATGTTAACTCTGCTTTCTCTCCACTGGTGCTGCCAGACCTGCTGTGTTTTTCCAGCAATTTCTGTTTTTATTTCAAATGAATATGACTTGTCTTGCATCTGAAGTTAATATTCTAACAGTGATCAGTAGAATGAACTTGCCAATGCTTTGGTACAGGATATGATACTGGGTGGTGTCTTGTGATATCTTGTGAAGTGAGTTCCCAATCCCAGTTGAAAGGTACCTATTGGGGATGAGGGATGTGATTTAATGAGGGCAACTGGGGTCTTGCCTGCTGGCTAGAAATCTGGTGATAGCCCTGCAATGCTGCTTTTAGGGAAGACATGCCATAGTAAATGCCACTTAACTGGGCAATGGCGGACATACTCAATCAAGAATACTGGGAACCGAAGCTCCAGTCATCAAAAGCTGACAGGTCTGTTGAATGGCAGCACCAGCAGGAACATTGTTGCTGTTATCAGTATAACTCCCACCCAAGGCCAAGGATCGTTGCTAGGACACAGGTAAACAATGGCAGTAATGGGTTCAAGGAGCAAGAGTCTTAGGGGGAGAGACACCAGCAGCAAGGGACAGAGATGGCTGTAGTGGACCTCCCCCTTTCCCAATGTCAGAACCCTTGATCAAGCACTGAGGATCCGTGCTGACTACTTCTCCCAGGAGCCCAAAAGCAAACACATCAGGGTTTGTGTGTCATCCTTCCCACATGACCAGACCCTGTCCGCCACTGACTCCATGCCAGTGGCAAGGGGGATGAGGCCCCAACTGCCCAGTTAAGGGCATCAATGGAACAGGGTCGAAGTGGCATGGAGACAAGAGGGTCCTTAGCCCAACCCTACAATCACTACATCCTTCCCACAGCCACAATTATACACACACGTGCCATCAAAAGTACCATGGGGAGGATATTGCATTCTGACCAGGCTGTTTTTATGCCAGGACGGAAAGAAACATGAGAGATGAATGAACACTGGCACTCCTATTCCTGCAAATAATCACAAAAATGGTTCAGATTTCATAGACGATTGATTGGCTTGTTATTCAAAGAATGATGAACATTTAAAAGGAGGAAAATAGATCATCCTAAATGGATTTAGCATAGCACTTTAAAAGATACTAGATATCTCAAGCAAATGTCCCAAAAATTAAGTCTTTCTTTGTTGAAATTCAGAATTGGAATAACAACTTTTTTTCTAGTCATACTTCTTCAACCTTCTGGATAAGACAGATGTTCATTTATTTATTTCTATAATTATTTAAGAATGCTAATTAAGTCATATCTTAAACGTCCACTAGCCCCTCATTGTTTCTTACATCATGTTGCCTTGATTAAGAATGGTTCTGCATTATTTATGAAGCCAAGTCCTCAAATATTTATCAATTTTCTTCATATGGGCATGGAACACACAAGCACTCATAGTCCTATCAACTTTCCAAAAGCATTCATGTTAACTCTCCTAAATTGATTTGT
The DNA here is from genome assembly GCF_021869965.1 of Rhincodon typus. Taxonomy (NCBI): domain Eukaryota; kingdom Metazoa; phylum Chordata; class Chondrichthyes; order Orectolobiformes; family Rhincodontidae; genus Rhincodon; species Rhincodon typus. The sequence continues at coordinate 43,767,053 of NC_063346.1, forward strand.
GGTTAATTGTGATGATTAAAATATAATTAGACAACCATTTGTAATTGTGTTTTTGAATTGAAAATATAATTTAAGTTTACATATTTGTGTTTGGTCAAGATTGGATTTCTCAGTTAGAAATAGTGCAGAATAACACAACAGCCTGAGACTCTCTGCCTGAAAAGATCAGACAGGCAGAAACACTGAACACATTTGAAAGTACCTGAATCTGCACTTGGAAATGCTGTAACCTACAAGGCCACAGACATAAACAGAACAGTAGGATTTCACCGGATAGCTATTTCTCAATTAGGTCAGACAATGGGCCAAATAGCCGCCTCCTGCAGTGTAAGTTTGTATGATTCTGTAAAGTTAGGAACTATAGAATTAGAACAGTCGTTCAGCCCATCAACAGCTTGCAATTGTACTGTGCTCTTAATGTGGTAAAATGTCCCAAGGTGCTCCACACAAGTGTTAGCAAACGAAGTTTTAATACTGAACTACAAAAAAAAAACTGTTCAGAGCTGTGGCCAAAGCTTGATCAACAAGGACAGTTTTGAGGAACATTATAACGGAGATTGAGAGGCAGACATGTTAAGTGGGGATAGAGATCCAGCATGATTTGTAATGTGCAGGGCAGGTTTGACAAACTTTGACTATTTTTTTGAAGAGTAAAGAAGAAGACAAGGGAATATCTATGGGTGATATTTATATAGACTTGGAGAGAGAATTTGATGAGGTCTCTTATTGAGAATGCTAGCTAAAGTTGAAGTTGAAGAATCACCAATGAATTATTGAGCTAGTAAAGAATCTGGCTGAGCAGAACACAGTACGAATAATGAGCAGGTCCTCAAATCAGCAAAAAATTACTGAAGGTGCCCCACTATTTATCAATAACTTGATGATGGAATGGAAAGCCATATCCAAAGCAGAGGCATGTGCAAAAATGGGGAAACTGGATTCTAATGTAGGCAAATCTGAGATCATCCACTTTGGACCTAAAAGATTTTTCTGAATGATGATGCTAGAAATATGTCACATTAGGATTTGTCTACTGTATTTTGATTCCAAGCCAGATTTACTCAGTTCCTCACCTCACTGATTTATGCAAGCTGACATAACCAATCAAGGATGAACTCCGACCTGCTCTTGTAGCACCTTTCACAGCCAGAGTGGCAGATGGAGTTTAATTTAGATAAATGTGAAGCGTTGTATTTTGGAAAGGCAAATCAGAACAGGGCTTATACACTTAGTTGTAGGGCCCTGGGGAATGTTGCCAAACAGAGAGACCTTGGGCTGCAGGTTCATTTCTCCTTGAAGGTGGGGTCACAGGTAGACAGGGTAGTGAAGACGGTGTTTAGTAGTCTTGCCTTTATTGATCCAATGACCATAGGAGTTGGGATGTCATGTTGCAGCTGTACAGGTCACTGGTTAGGCCTCCTTTGGAATATTACATTCAATTCTGGTCCCCCCAATATAGGAAGGATGTTGTGAAACTTGAAAGGGTGCAAAAAAGAATTATAAGGATGTGGCCAGGGTTGGAGGTTTTGAGCTAAAGGGAGAGGCTGAATAGTCTGGGACTATTTTCCTTGGAGTGTTAAGAGGGGGACTGACTTTAAAGAAGTTTATAAAATGATGAGGGGCATGAATAGGGTGAATAGCCAAGGTCTTATTCCCGGGGGAGGGGAGTCCAAAACTCGAGGTTTAAGGTGAGAGGGGAAAGATTTAAAAGGGGCAACTTTTTCCACTCAGAGGGTGATGCATGTATGGAATGAGCTGCCAAAGGAAGTGGAGGCTGGTACAATTACAACAGTTAAAAGACATTTGGATGGATATATGAATAGGAAGGGTTTAGAGGGATACGGACCAAATGTTGGCAAATGGGACTAGATTAATTTAGGCTATCTGGTCAGCATGGACAAGTTGGACTGTTTCCATGCTGTACAACTCTATGATTCTAAGGTATTCTAAAGTGTTTTACAGACAGACAGACAGACAAACAATATGTTAACAGCAAGCTCTTGCAAGCAGCAAGGTGACAAATACAAGAATAACACAGTGTGGAGCTGGAGGAACACAGGCAGCATCAGAGGAGCAGAAAAGTTGACATTTCAGTTTGGGACTTCTTCAGAAATGGGGAGGGGGAAGGGATCTCAGAGATAGAAAGAGGAGGGGTGGGGCTGGGGAAGTAGGTGAGATGGTGATAGGAGAGTGCAGGTAGGGAGCGGTGGGCATTGGTCAATGGGATAGGAGGGATGGATAGATGAGAGAGATGGACAGGTTGTGTCAGGTCAGGGAGGTGGGAATGAGAGGGAGGTTTGGACATGGGATAAGGCCGGGGATGGGGAGATTTTAAAACTGGTGAATTCATGTTTAGGCCATCAGGCTGTAGGCTCCTGAGGCGGAATATGAGGTGCTGCTCCAGTTTGCGGGTGGCATCATTGTGACACTGGAGGAAGCCCAGGATGGACATGTCACCCAGGGAGTGGGAGGGGGAGTTAAAATGATTGGCGAATAGAAGGTGGTGTTGTTTGTCGTGTACAGAGCACAGGTGCTCTACAAAACAGTCTCTGAGTGTACGCTTAGTCTCAGCGATGTAGAGGAGGCCACATGGGAGCAGTGGATACAATAGACCAAGTTGATGAACATACAGGTGAACCCCTGTCTGATGTGAAAGGTTTGTTTTGTGCTTTGGATAGAGGTAAGGGGAGAGGTGTAGTGGCACGTGTAGCACTTCCTGCGGTTGCAGGGAAAGATGCCAGGGGTGGTGGGGCTTGTGGGGAGTGTGGAGCAGACGAGGGAGTTGCAGAGAGCAGTCCCTACAAAAGGCAGATAGGGGTGGGGAGGGAAGTATATACTTGGTTGTGGGGTCAGATTCCAGGTTTTGGAAGTGGCGGAGAATGATATATTGAATCCAGCTGTTAGTGGGAGGATACGTGAGGAAAAGGGGAATTATGTCTTTGTTTTTGTTGCGGGGAGGGAACGTGAGGGAAATGCAAGAGATGCAGTTGAGGGCATTTTTGATCACCGGTGGTTTGGGGGGGGGGGGGTGGGGGGGGAGCGCGTGGGGATAGAGAAGTTACGGTCCTTGAAATAAGAGAACATCTGGGATGTTCGGGAGTGGAATGCCCTATCTTGGGAGCAGATGTGGCGGAAGCGGAGGAATTAGGAGCAGGGGATCGCATTCTTGCGGGAAGGTGGGTGAGAGGAGGTTTAATCTAGGTAGCTATGGGAGTTGTTGGGCTTGAAATAGATGTCAGTTTCAAGGCAATCCCAAAGATGGAGACACGAGAGGTCCTGGAAGGAGAGGGAGGTGTCGGAGATGGTTCAGGTGAATTTGAGGTTGGGGGTGAAAGGTGTTAGTAAAGTTGATGAACTGTTCAAGGTCTTCATGGGAGCACAAGGCAGCGCTGATACAGTCATCAATGTAGCAGAGGAAGAGGTGGGGGAGTAGTGCCAGTGTAACAGCAGAAAAGGGGCTGCTCCATGAATCCTACAAAGAGGTATGCATAGCTTGGGTCCATGCGAGTACAAGGAAATGCTCTTTAGTGAAGTTGGCAGAGGGATAAATATTGGTAAGGAGTTGGAGAGGACTCCCGTGATTGTCTTCGAAATAATATCAGGCAGCCAGGACTTCAGTTTGACATCTCCATTCAGCAGCTCCTCCGAACGTCAAATCTCAGACTTTGTGCTGAAGTCTCATGAGTCTTGTTTGAATTCAGCCCAAAAGGTCATTGCTGTACCACAGCCTCTCTCACTCAGCCACACCTTGGACAACAGGCCACCCTGTTCTAATGCACAGTACTATCCATCTCTCTACTCCTGGAAAACTAAGAAATTTAGACAGCCCTCGTGGAGCACTTAAATTCAGGTCAATGGAAACTAAACAGAATGTCATTTCCAGGGGTGACAATGCATACAAGCCCTTGTGGTTCCATCTCTCACAGGAGGCCTCTACTAAGCTGGTGGACTTCTCATGCTCCCTGTCCAGAGCCAACCAAGCACAGATACAACCATGGAAGAGAGGAGATACTCATGCTATGCCCCCTTCACTGCTCACTGCCCAGACCTGTTGATATTCACAACCTTCTGGACTTCGTTAATATTAGAGTTCAACCACCTTCAGGTTGTGGACTCACTACCTTTTTTTTTAAGCTTTATTTGTTGTATTCTGTGTTACCACGTTCTCTCTCCCATCCCCCACCCAGTGCAACTGTCTGTTCTTTCCAGTCTGGCAGTTAGACACATGTTTGTTCTGCCATTCTCACATTCTGATCACCTAATGTGCACTATTGGCAGCCTCTCTTCCCCCAGCACTCCACCCCCACCACACTTCACATCAGCTCTGACAGAGTCATCTAGACTCGAAACATTAACTTGGTCTCTCTCCACGAAGATAGCAAGAACTACAGATGCTGGAGGTAGAGTTAATACAGTGTGGAGCTGGAGGAACACAACAGGTCAGGCAGCATCAGAGGAGCAGGAAAGTCGATGTTGGACTCACTCTCATTTGATTGAGAGTGAGTTCACAATCTGAAGGTGTTGAACTCTAATATTAAAGTCCAGAAGGTTGTAAAGTGCCTAATCTGAAGGGTCAATCACTTACTCTGCACTATTAGCATATCCTGATGAACGGTGTGAGCCTGAAAGGTCAACTTTCCTGCTCCTCTCATGCTGCCTGACCTACTGTGTTCCTCCAGCTCCATGCTGTATTGACTCCCTCTCTACGGATGCTGCCTGACCCATTGTGATATCCTTCACTAGAGAACTCTGTTGGTGGAAGGTAGAATGTTACATCAGGAGATAGCGAGGGAAGGACGTGGAGAGAGAGTGTGCTGCAACAGCAACAGCCATAAATCTATCCTTTATAAAAATCAAAAAAAGTTAACATTCAGCAGTAAATCAAACATTTTACTGAAATAATGTTTAGTGACAAAACCAAGCTGGTACAATCACGATTCTACAAAAGGTTCGGAAGAGACTTCAGTTTTGTTTTGTTTAAATTGTTCTGCTATGCTTTTCTTTGCAGGTTGCTTGATTTCAGACTCCAAGCCAGGCAGTACCACCTTCCGCCGAGCTGCCATCTCAATTTTTTGGACCAGTTCAACCTCCCAGGGATGTGTCACAAAACTAATGACAGTGCCCAAAACCTTGCTGCCAACACGACCCACTCGCCCAGCACGGTGTATATAATCACACAGAGTCAGGGGAAAGTCGTAATTGATCACAAATGCCACCCTTTGAGTGTCCAATCCCCGAGATGCAATGTCAGTGCACAGAAGTATGTCTACCAGACCCTGCTGGAAGGTACTGAAAATCCCACTTCGCTTTCCAGCTTGCATACTCCCTTGGAGACGCGAGTGTTTGATCCCGTGGTCGTCCAGGACATAGCCAAGCCAATTAACTGTTGAGGCATTGTTACAAAACACCAGAACTCCAGCTTTCTGGACCACCAACTCCTTTAACATTTGCAGCAAGTCACTGGCTTTATCCGTCCGCTTGACTTTAAGGAACTTCTGTTTGACATGGGGCATGATGCGGTGCAGCTCTTTGCTCTTTATGGTAGTGATGCTGCCCAGGTCAGTGACATTGCTGAGCAGTTCCCCCACTCCGCTTGGGAAAGTGGCTCCTGTCACCACCAGCTGGGCTTTCCTCCCCGGCCCTCGGCTCTCAGAGGGGTGCCCTGCGATCTGGCAGTGCTGGAGAATAGCTTCCAGCAGGTCCACGAAGCTTTCATCGAATAGAGTGTCCGCTTCATCCAGCACCAGGTGGCTCAGGCCGCCCAGGGTGACCAAGTCTCTCCTCAGCGCTTTCCAGAGCGCCCCGGGCGTGGACACCAGCAGGTCGATGGGCCCTCGGGATAGACTCAGTTTCAACTTGCCCATACCCCGGCCGCCGCCCACCGCCCGCACGTTCAACTTCAAGTCGGCGGCCAGCGTGCGGGCCACTCGCTGGAGCTGCTCGGCCAGTTCCCGGGAGGGGACCAGTACCAGACTGCGCAGCCCGTTACTCTCGGCTGCTTCTCCCATCGCCCTTTCCTGGGTCAGGCTCTGCAGGATAGGCAGCAGGTAGCTTAAGGTCTTGCCGCTGCCGGTCTCGGCCGCGCACAGCACATTGCTCCCCCTCTGCAGAGCGGTCATGGTCCGAACTTGCAGTCCGTTAGGTTGAGAAATGCCCATCCCATCCAGTGCGGCCCCCAGCTCCCTGCACAGCCCGAGCGAGCTGAAACTTCGCGGCTTCTCCCGCTGCTCCTCCTCCCGCTGCTCCTCTCGCGGACTGGCGGGTGGTTGGCTCCGGGTGTTGTTAATAACGAAATAATCTCCTGCCGCCTTCCTGTGCTTCCAACCCTTGGAAACCAGGGGAAGTGGGTCGAACTTGCCGAACGTGTACGCGGCGTGCTGGTTCAGCTCGGGCCGCTTGCCCATGATGAGTAGCCGCCCCGGTCTGGCCAGCCTCAGCACCAGCACCTTGCTGCCCGCCGCCCGTTTCAGCCTCTGGTCCGCCCGCAGCCGCGTCTTCTGGGGGATGCGGATGACAGGTAGTTCGCCGCTCGGAGCCGACACCCGGGAGCCGACACCGGCCGAGAAGCCTGAGGCCAGACTCCTGCCGAGCAGCGTCCCGCATCGGGTCGCCGGAGTTGCGGGGCCCCGGGGCTGAAGAAGGAACCTCGAGCCCAATGTCAGCATGGTCCCGGGGTGGGAACAGGAAGACCCCTCCCTACACTCCGGCTCTGGAACACTCGGCCCCTCAGGATTCTAAAATGGAACGGGGAAGCCCCCTGGCCGCGCGCCGGCTCTGGAACACTTGGCCCCTCAGGATTCTAAAATGGAACAGGGAAGCCCCCTGCCCGCGCGCCGGCTCTGGAACACTCGGCCCCTCAGGATTCCAAAATGGAACGGGGAAGCCCCCTGCCCGCGCGCCGGCTCTGGAACACTCGGCCCCTCAGGATTCCAAAATGGAACGGAGCGGCGCCTAGAAATGACGCGACGGTTCGGGCGGCGGAAGTGATCTCTCTCAAGTTCCCCCATGTGTTTCTGGTGTGCGGCAGTTACACCCTTCCCAGGGCAGTTCTTTGCGATCTGCGTCAATTTGTATCCAAGGTAAGAGCTACCTTACTATATATAGATCTATTTATTCCGCTAGACTGTTGGCGTGAAGGTGATACTGTATATGGTGGCCCGTCTGGATCTAGACAGAGGCTCAACCGCCTCATCAACGGAGACTCCTGAGTCTTGAGTATCCTGGGACCCCCATGAATGGACTTCCTTGAAGTTCGTGGAGACTCACTATTTTGAAATCATCCGGTCTTTATTTTCTATTCAGTAATCTATTAAGTAAGCAGTATGAAGATGGGACATTTTAAAAAAAACATAGAAAAGCCTGTCATTGTAACTGATTTTCAGTGATTTTTCGGCCAACCAAAAAGAAGTTGCTCCGATTACTTTGGAAAGCAGGTCCTGAGTGACCCATGTTTTGTTTTCTGGCTTACACCCATGTCATTTAATCATTCTGCTGCTCCATCTACCACAGTCGTTGCCTATTTTTGTCTCCTTGCTCCTATCCTTGGCTCTGTACTTGTTAATTTTCATTTACAAAGCAAATTACAGTGGATGCTGGAAATCTGACCTATTTCCCAAATTTTCTGGGTCTATATCTGATTTCCAGTATAAACAATATTTTGTTTTCTTGTGTCTGTTAACGTGGAGGACATTGAACAGAAGCTGTGCAAAAGTTTTCTATCATTTTATATTTGGGACGCTAGTGTTTATCCCTTTGGATTGTTGAGAATAGAACAGTACAGCATAGGAACAGGCCCTTCAGCTCACCATGTCTGCGCTGAGCATGATGTCATTCTAAATTAATCCCACCTGCCCACGTATGGTCCATATCTCTCTATTCCCTGCCTGTTCATGTGTCTGTCTGAATACCTGTTAAACTTTGTTGCCGGTCTGCTTCTACTATTTTCCTGGCAGAGTAATTCAGGTACCCGACACCCTCTGTGGAAACAAAAAATTAACTTGCACATCTCCTTTTAAACTTTTCCACACTCACTTTAAACCTATGCCCCCAGTATTTGATATTTCACCTGGTGGTGGGGGGGACAAAACTGATATGATCCACCTTATTCATGCCTCTCATAATTTTATATACTTCTGTCAGGTCACGCCTCAGCCTTTGTTCTAGTGAAAACAATCCAAGTTTTTTCCAATCTCTCTAATACACTTCTTTTGACTCTCTCCAAAGCCTCCGCATCGTTCCTATGGAGTGGAGATGAGAACTGCACACAATACTCCAAAATGTGGCCTAACTAAAGTTTTATTCATCTGAAGTAGTGGAATTTGTGCAGCAGCTATATTAAACTCTGTAAAGGGCTCATAGGGTTTGTTAGCTCAGTGGGCTGGATGGCTATTTTGCAATGCAGAGGGATGCCAAAAGCATGGATTCAATTCCCACGCTGGTTGAGGTTACCATGAAAGATTCCTCTCCCCTCGCCTGAGGGATGGTGACCCTTGGGTTAAACCAGCACCGGTCATCTCTCCGTAATGGGAGAGCAGCCTGTTAAGACTATGGTCACTTTACCTTTAAAAGCTTCTTTTCTTTTTCAAATCTTGAATTGAAATGAGTAGGTTCTTTCCATGTTGGTAGTCTCACTAATTTAATATAATCCTTCAGTTCAGCATGTACTAAGCTCATCTCTGCATAATTATAGCAGGCATGAGCAAATCAGTACTATATATTGTAACTCATTGGTTAACACGGTCAAACCTCAGAACAACTTTTACTGTGCTGTAAAGTACTGTGAATGCTGGAAATCCACAATAAAGACAGAAAGCTGCAAACACTGGGGCAGCATAGAAGGACATTATTAGCACTTCAGGGCTAATAGTTTTTACATCAGAAAGATCGCAGTATCTGAAGGTTGTCACGGACTAATGTAACCAGTTGTGTGCAAAGTGTCATTCAGAAATTGGCATTTAATTTAGCATGTATGTAGCTCAAATCAAAGTATCTGTTAGTGTTACTAATAATCTCTAGGTGCAAATACATTAACTAAAACATAGAAACGTAGAAAATAGGAGCAGGAGTAGGCCTTTTGGTGCTTTGAGCATGCTGCAACATTCAATAGGATCATGGTTGATCATCCAATTCAGCACTCATTACCCTACGATTTCTTTAGTCCTATCCCTGCTATAGGGAAGGATGTTGTGAAACTTGAAAGAGTTCAGGAAAGATTTACAAGGATGTTGCCAGAGTTAGAGGGTTGATAGGAAGAGGCTGAATAGGCTGGAGCTATGTTCCCTGGCACGTTGGAGGCTGTAGGATGACCTTAGAGGTATATAAAGTGGATAGGGTGAATACCAAGGTCTTTTTCCCAGGGTGGGGGAGTCCAAAACAAGAGGGCATAGGTTTAAGGTGAGAGGGGAAAGATTTAAAAGGGGCTTAAGGCGCAGCTTCTTCACACAGAGGATGGTATGAGTAAGGAGCGAGCTGCCAGAGAAGTGGTGGAGGTTGCTACAATTACAACATTTAAAAGCCGTCTGGATGGGTATATGAATAGGAAGGGTTTAGAGAGAGTTGGGCGAAATGCTGGCAAATGGGACTAGATTAATTTAGGATATCTGGTTTGCATGGACGGGTTGGATCAAAGGGGGATACTGCTGGTGTTGGAAATCTGAAACAAGCATAGAGAATGGTGGAGAAACTCAGCAGGGTCTGGCAGCACCTGTAGAGACAGAAACAGAGTTAATGTTAAGAGACTATAGATCAGTTACAGCTGTATGACTCAATAATTTTAGGTCAGACGTCAGACGAAATCAGGTTGTAGTTCAACAGGTTTATTTGAAATCACAAGCTTTCAGAGTGCTGCTCCAGAGCGTTTCAAAAGTTTGTGATTTCAAATAAACCTGTTGGACTACAACCTGGTGTCATCTGATTTCAGTCCTTGTCCATCTCTGTTCAACACTGGCACCCCCATATCAATAATTTTAGAACCTTTTTTGAATTGTTCTTAATGCATTTACATCCTTAAATAAGAAATCTAATACTGTCCATAGTGCTAACAAGGTGTAGAGCTGGATGAACACCGCAGGCCAAGCAGCATCAGAGGAGCAGGAAGGCTGACATTTCGGGCCTAGACCCTTCTTCAGAATTC
>NC_063346.1:43777584-43792046 GCF_021869965.1 Rhincodon typus
GAATTCTGAAGAAGGGTCTAGGCCCGAAATGTCAGCCTTCCTGCTCCTCTGATGCTGCTTGGCCTGCGGTGTTCATCCAGCTCTACACCTTGTTATCTCAGATTCTCCAGCATCTGCAGTTCCTACTATCTCTGTCCATAGTGCTGCAGGTGTGGCATCATCAGTGTCCTGTAAAACTGAAGCATACCCTCCCTATGTTCTCCTTGCAATTAACTATAACTTTCTCTATTAGTTTTCCTAGTAACTTGCTGTACCTGCATAATAATCTTTTTGTGATTCATGCACTGTGACACCAATGTCTCTCAGCAAACTCTCAACATTTAGATAATTTTTAAAAAATTCTTCCTGCCAAAATTAACACTATCATTTTCCTACATCGTACTCCATTTGCCAGATCTTTGTCCATTCATTTAACTGATCTATAGTCTCTTAACATTAACTCTGTTTCTGTCTCTACAGGTGCTGCCAGACCCTGCTGAGTTTCTCCACCATTCTCTATGCTTGTTTCAGATTTCCAACACCAGCAGTATCCTCCTTTTACAAGAAATGAAACAAATTGTTTTAACTTGTCTTCTCTTGTTGACCTGAATTAGCTCTTGGTCCGCAGTAATTTAAACTGCTCATTGTGGTGTTTAAGTCTGTGACCTCACTTTGCCTGTTTCTGTAACCACCTACAGTCTGGTCCACCTGCCTCTGACCCCTTTACCCCACAATTACCCTCTGTGCCATCAGCTATTTGAAGTTCTGGAATAGTTTTCTCCAAATTCTATCTCCTGCTTTAAGATTCTCCTTAAGCTCATCTCTTTAACTGTGTGGTTTCAGTTGCCCTGTGCTAATATTTCCTTTAGCTCTGTTTCTACTTTTATTCAATTGTGGCACTGCAACATCACTTTCCCCATTAAAGTTGAGGTGTAAATATTGGAAGTGGTGGTGGTTTCATCAAGTTTGCCAAACCACAGATGACATTCGGTAAAGACATGTTTTGTTCCCTCCTGCAGGCTACAGAAGAAATGATCAACCAAACTGTTAACAGACTTTGTTATAGAAACAAGGTGATCCTAGCCCCTATGGTGCGTGTTGGTACCTTACCGATGAGATTACTGGCACTAGATTATGGAGCAGATATTGTATACTGTGAGGTAAGGAAAGGCTTGTGTATCATTCCTGGAGTATGCTAACTGGGTATTATTGACAGTACACTGGCAATATGGTATGAAGTTTAATAGAGTGGATGTCCAAAGAGACTTGGCTTCAGGCACATGGATTTCTTTTTTAAATGTCACAAACAGGTTCAGAAAATATCAAGAAAGCTCATGGAATGCTGGCCTTCATATCGAGAGGACTGGAGTACAAGGATGCAGAAGTTATCCTGCAGTTATACAAAACTCAGGTCAGACCCTACTTGGAGTACTATAAGCAGATCAAGGCACAACATCTTAGGAAGGTACACTGGCCTTGGAGGGAGTGCAACATAGGCTCACGAGAATGCTATACACGCCAAGGATTAAGTTATGAGGAGAGATGAAAGAAATAGGGCTTGTTTTCTCTTTAATTTAGAAGGTTAGGGGTGATCTGATTGAACTTATAAAGATATTAACCAGGAAAGACAGGGTCGATAAAGATAAAATATTCCCACTGGTTGGGGATTCTAGAACTAGGTGATGTAGTCTGAGAATTGGGCCAAACTATTCAGCAGAAATGTTAGGAAGCACTTCTACACACAGGGTGGTAAACTTTTGGACCTCTTCTCCACAGTGGATGCTAGATCACTTGTTAATTTTAACTCTGAGATAGATAGATTTTCGTTAAGCAAAAATCTTAAGGGATGTGGGCCAAAGGCAGATATATGATGTTAGGCCACAGATCAGCTACAATCTCATTGAATGATGGAACAGGCTTGAAGGATTGAATGACCTATTGCTGTTCCTGTGGTGTATGGTTGGAACATTTAGCATTGTGAGATTTGTAAAAAGTACCTGCCATGTTTTCTCCATTGGAAGCAACAATTCTTACTCTAATTGTGAGTTACTATCTTCAATGAGCATTTAAAGCACGTACCAACAGACATCTTGTCATTGTGACAAATGATAAACTGGAGCGGATGAGAATGTTATCCAGGCTGTAAATCTAATATCGCTTGGTGATTGCTGAGAAACTACCAAAAGTGGTCAGTAGGCATCTGTGAAGAACAAAGGCAAGTCGTGACATTTGACTGTTGAGCCTACGATAGAACAGGAAACTTATCTTTTCTCTACAGATGCTGCCTCGCCATTTCTGGACGTCCCTGAAGTTGTTGGTTTAATAGTGCTTCTGTAGAAACTATAATCTAAACCTGAAAGTTGTGGTCAGTGAGCTGGTTTAATTGAACGGGTTATTTTCTGGATGTTTGAGGATTCTGAATAAAAACCTGCTTAGGGAGAATAATATTCAGGTGGAAATGATGCAGTAAACCCTGGGAAACTGGGTCTGTGAAGGATTGGTTGGTGGATTTCACACATACACTATGACATTTTTCCTATCCTGCCACCAAATACAAAAGCTTTTTTATACTTGAAAAGAATTACTGAGCTTCAAAGGTATTGTCATGATGTCTTATTAATGTGGGCAGATTTTGATGCTAAAACAATTGTCCATGCTGCTACAGACTTGTCATGGTTTAAATTCTCCAGTTAGAGAATTTGCAGCTAACTGTAATGACAAGTCAATCTGAATTCCGGATCTATCATTTTTCCTTCAGATGCTGATTGACCAGTTGTACATCACCACTTTTATAATCGGTTTTAAAGTGATATGCACCTGCTCACTGCTCTCTGAATCCATCTTTCACTCTTCGTTGCTCATTTGCATGCTTTCTTTCTCAAAGTTGTCACTCACTCTTTCTCACTTACCTTCTCTCTCTCTTTATCTCTCCCCTGTGCACTTCTTCATTTTCTATAACCCCTATTTTGTATTTTTTTCTCTCTCCCTCTTTCTCCCTGTTTTAATCCTCTTTCACTAATTTTGTAAAATCCACTATTTTCAGCCATTTGTGGAATTAGAAGCAGGAGTGTTTCAACAGTTTGACTGTTAATCATCTTACTATTTCAATCGTTACAAAACTCTATATGCATTCCCCCCTTTTCGTAAGTTGTCCTTGGCCCTTGCATTGGAGTTTATGCTATGCTCCACTGGGTCTCTGGGGAGAATTTGGCTGCAGTAAATTGTGTAAGTTTTGAAACCTGGACCCAGGGGAAATCTGAGATTTTGTTTAGACTTTTTCAAATTGGAATGAAAGTTGCAGAAGTAAAAGAATATTTTTGACACTTAAGCGTCTGGAATTTAGTCTTGCTGAAAATATGTTTTCTTTCTTACTTATTGACAAAGCCAAACTGACAGAACAAAAATAATGAAGGGTGTGTTGTATCGGGGCATCATATAGGTCGTGAGAAGGAGAAGACACGTGGGAAAGGGGACAGAGTCTCTTAAAGGAACAAAGATGGCTACTGATCTGTGTGTCCTGCTCCAGCCAGGTTGCCTAAAAACCAGAGTTAGAACTGGGAAACCAAAATGGAACAGGCAAAATTTGGAGGCTTCAATACCTCCCTGCCTCTTACAACACTGTCAACTTACGTTAAATTACAGTATGCACCTGCAAATTGCTTCATTGGCAGTGGTGCAAGCTGTAATAGTACCAAATTATGGACCTCAATTTAATAAGAATTGATTAGACTTGTAGCAGTTTGCAGACCTGGATGATACAGTTCAAGTTCCAAGGCTTTGACCTATTCTATTGTCACGTGGAAAATTTCTGTCAGTCCTTGTGTTTAACCCCATTTGAAACTTCAGGTCTGATTGAAAGAGTGACAGCGATAATCTGAGGTAATGCTGGTTAATGCAAAAGTACGTGAGGAAAATATAGAAATGCATGGATTGGGACAGGATATTAATGGGTACTGTATTTAAATCTGCAAGTGATGATATAAGTACTTTCAAACCATTTCATTATTGCCTACTTCGTAAAAGTCACTTAACTGGTTGGTTTTACAGTGCAGAAGCAGATACTTGAGGGCATTTTGTGGATAAACATTTACGATTTAAATCTGGCACTAATATTTCTTACCTGCTTTCATAGAACATAGAACAGTACAGCACAGTACAGGCCCTTCAGCCCACGATGTTGTGCCGACCTATTATCCTACTAAGATCAGTCTACCCTGCGTACCCTACATTTTACTATCCTCCATGTGCCCATCCAAGAGTTGCTCAAATGTCTCTAAAGTATCTGACTCCACTACCACTGCTGGCAGCGCATTCCACAAGCCCACTTTTGTTTTCAACCAACGCACCTCCAGTTAACTGACTGTACATGAAGCATTTAAAGATATTGGAGAAATATCATTGCAATGTGACAATGAGAGTTTCAATTCATGAGTGAATTCCATGACCAAAAGATTTCTACTTGAACCTTCATCTTTTTATAATATCTCAGTGCTTCATGCAGAGTCAGTTCGTTGGAGGTACCTTGATTGAAAGGAAATATATGACATATTTGTACCAGATTTAAATTCTACATGCTGATCTTTGAAGTGTTCTAAAGCACCTCCTGTTATGCTGCGTAATCCAATATTTTCATGTATTTTCTGTATCCTGTGAGTTCGGTTAATTAATTGTTCAATGTGTTGATGTGATTGTGAGTTGTGGCTCCACAGAATGTGTCGACCTCAAAGTGTGATTTTTTATAAGCCTTGATGTTTTCAATAGTTGGTGATTTTTTTTTTTTTTAATTGCCCCAAACTAAACCCATTCAATTGATTCTGCCTGGTTTATAATAAAGAGCAAAGCTTTGTAATGTGATGCTGCAAAGAAAGGATGTAGAGCATCACAGTCATGTTCAACATGCAGAAGTCTGGCAGGAGATTCGATAAATTCTCAACGTCGTCTTTCTTTTTTTTTTGGTACATTTTCATGTCCCTGAGCAGAATTGAGCTGCATTAATAGTACACGAGTAGACAGTTCCGCTCCTCATGCCTCGGACACAGTTTAATCAAATCATAGTTGATCAGTATTTTAACTCCACTTACTTGTAAGTTAGGGATATGCAACAATGGATAAAGCTTAGTGGACTGAAGATAAGCTTGGCCTTTGGGAAAAGTGACAATAAGTCAATGATGACTGCAGTGAACTTGAGTTTTAGTGTCCTGTATTGGAGCTGTCAAAGAGAAGACATGTACCAGGAATAAGATAACACAGTGTGGAGCTGGATGAACATAGCAGGCTAGGCAGCATCAGAGGAGCAGGAAAGCTGACGTTTCAGGTCGGGTGTTATCTCAGACTCCAGCATCGGTAGTTCTTACTATCTCTACATGTATCAGGGCTACTCCCTTTGAAGTTGAAGAGCTCCTATGGACGTTTGGGTGGTAGGTAACATAGTCAATCTGATCCAACCTTTTGCAAGATTAAAATCTTTTGCTTTTGGTCAGGATCAGGGTGTCGCAAGGACAGTTGCTGACAGACGTTTTGTACGTTTCAGATGCGTGACTAGAAGAAACAGCTCAGTATAACGAGGATCAATTAAAACTGCATCCCCTAAAGTGAGAATTGGGGGAAGGGGAGGTGCTCGACATTGCACGTTTGTCAGCATTGAGAAGTAATGCGGATTTTCAGAAGGCTTTTGGAAAGGGAATTTGGTAAAAAAAATTAAAGCGTGTAGGATTGGGTAATATGCTAGTATGGATTAAGGATTGATTAACAGCCAGAAAGCAGATGGTAGGAACGAATGGGTCATTTTCAGGTTGGCAGGCTATGACCAGTGGGGCACTGCAAGGATCATTGTCTGGGCTCAACCTTTTTCAAAATCAAAATCAATGATTTGGATGTGGGCACCAATTACAAATTTCCAAGTCTACAATTGATGGAAAACTTGGTGGCAATGTGAGTTGTAAGGAGGATAGAAAGAGGTTTCATGGGGACTTGGGCAGACTGAGTGAGTGGGCAAGATCATGGCAAATGGAGTACAATGTGGATGAGTGAGAGGTTTTGGTGGGAAGGCAAAGGTGCAGTGTATTTCTTAAATCATGAGAGATTGGGAAGTGTTAATGTCCAAAGGAGCCTACATGTTCTTGTTCATAACCTTGTTAAATGCTTACATGCAATGCAGCAAGCATTTAGAAGACATGGTATGTTAGCCTTTTGCAAGATTTGAGTATTGGAGTGGAGAAGTCTTGTTTCAAATGTATAGAACACTGGTAAGACTACACCGAGAGTACTGTATGCAGTTCTGGTCCCTTGCCAAAGGAAGGATATGCTTGCCATAGAGGGAGTAGAGCAGAGGTTCACCAAACTGATTCCTGGATGGCAGGACAGTCCTATAAGGATAGATTGAGGAGACTGGGCCTGTATTCTTTGGAATTTAGAAAACTGAGAGGAAATTGTCATAGAAAATTTGTAAACGGATAGACAGGGTACATGCAGAAACAATGTTTCTCCTGGCTATGGCTCTAGAAGCAGGAAAGACAGTCTCAGAATAAAAGATAAGTCGTATAGGACTTGGATGAGGAGGAGCCACTTCAGTTCAGGGGATGGTTAGTCTTTGGAATTCTCGACCTTAGACGATTGTGGCAGTCCAATCACAAAGTAAGTTCAAGGAAGTGATTGAAAGATTTGATGACATTCGAGATGTGGCAACAGTCAGGAAAATGGTGTGGATTTGGCTGGTCAGCCATGGTCTAGAACGGTGGAGCAGAAGCTGAATGGCCTGCTCATTGCTGCTACTTTCTTTTGGACTTGCAGGATATTTTGTAACTGGAGAAACACCTTTGTGATCTTTGGATCAATATTATCTCCGAGCTGAATAAAACTGATAAGTCTGTACCTGCTAATGTGTGAAAAGGCTCATCCCCTGAAGGAGTTGAGCTGACAGGAAGTTGATTGACTATCTGGAGTCACAGTTAGTGGGGAAAGTGCTTTAAGTTTGCAATTTCTAACGTGCAAAAATGAATCACTGTGGTTTTCTCTTACATAGCGATAATTATCAGTAGGTAGTAGTTCTCTTCTTCAGCCTGGGCCCTCTCCCAATCATTCGGATTGTGCTTCTCCCAGAAGAACATAGAAAGCATAATGGTGCACTGTTGTCCTACTTGACCAAAGCTGTTGCCTTTCTTGGGCCACGAAGCTCTCGTCTTTAACAGGCAGTCCCTGGGTTGTGAAGAGATTCTGTTCTCAAGTCCGTTTTCAAGTCGATTTGCATACAAATTGGAACACGATGCAGACGATAGCAAATAGCTTTCGTAAATACAGGAAATAGATGTATGTCAAATCTTTTAAAATTACAACCCTGTATTGGATAGTATTCATAAGTACAAGTGCCCCTTGTCGTTTATCATCCGCTCCCCGACCCCCCTCACCCCCGCCCCCGGCTGCTGCCACCCCCACTGTGACCTCCTCAGAAAGCTGGGAGAAAATGGAAGGAAAACTTTTTTTTTTATATCCGCTTGAAGTGGCCTAGAAGCATTTCCATTTGACACAGATCATAAATTCCATAATTGCCTGATTCCTTGTCACTCTAAATTGCAGACTGTTTGGTCTTTGGCCGTTCATCTCTGTGCAGGCCCTCAGTGGCAGTGTGGGTCTGGGCCCCTCTGACAGGTGGGTATGTATTCCCAGTACAGACCCATCCAGGTTCAAGAGCAACAAGAACCCTGAGCCTCCTCAGTTGGAGTGTCAGCTGGAGAAGTGAATACTAAGTGGTGTGTTCTGAGGGCTGGGACCTGCACTCACCTGGTTAGAGCCCAGTCGTGGAATCTCCTCCGACACTGGATCTAATTTCTGCCACGCATGTTCTGTGTACTCACCGTGTTTCCAGTCAAGCCTACCTTACTGTGACTTGGCTGCCTCCTGCCACCCTCCCCCAGGAAAAGGACTCTGCATTTCTCATTCACTGCCTCAAGGATGACATCTAGGTCTGAATCTGGATATCCTGTTGTTTTTCACAGTAATGGTAACGGCAGTTGCTATGAATCAGGCTTATATTTGCTCCCATCCAAATTGGTCACCCAACTTCCCTTTACTCATTACCAGGAGGGGGTAGGGGACCAAGAAACATCCTTTTTCTTGCCCATGGAAGGGAAATTTTGCCCATAATCTCTGCAGTGTCAAGCCTCTGGATCCTTTACTGTGCTGACAGGTTCTAGGATGGCCTGTCACATTTGGTCTGAGTTCTACCTAATATGTGGGGAACAAAGGAGCCACCGTAATGTGTGTAGTGTTAAAGGTGCCTCACGAGGAAGAAAGTTGGAGGCTTCATGAGCAGAATGGCAACTTACCATACTGTATTATTCTGAGAATTTGCTGAATTAATAAATTCCAGAGTTTTATTTGCATGCATGACCAATTGCCCAATTACAGTAACAAAATATAAACAATTTCTGTTATTTGCATCAATATTGTTACAATCACCTTAGAGGCTGATTTAACTTTAAAGAAGTTAAATTTGAATTTCCGGTGGATGGCTGAAGGAATCACACATGATTTCACTTTTTAAGACTTTTACTGCAACACAAAACTAAAAGGAATGTGCAAGCACTTGTGTCTATATATGAATTAGGAGCAGAAGTAGACTGCTTAATCCCTCAAGCTTGCTCAACCATTCAATAAAATTGTAGCTGATCTGATTACACCACCTTCCTGTCTACTCCCAATGACTTTATAATCCCTTGCTTATCATCTGTCTACTTCTGCCTTAAAAGTATTCAAAGACTCTGCTCCCACTGTATTTTGAGCAAGACCATAACAAAGTCTCTGAGCCCTCTGTGAGGGGAAAAAAATTTCATCTTGATTTTAAACATGCAACCTTTTAATTTTAAACAGTGACATCAAGTTCTGGATTCTCTTAGAAAAGGAAGTATCCTTTCCATATCCACACTGTCAATCCCCACTCAGGCCATGCATTTTATTCAATTTTCCATTTGCTCCTCTAAATTCCAGTGGATATGTGCTGGCAAAACATTGGTTAAGTAGGCAACTTGGATTTTCTCATTTAACTTTTAAAACCACATTAAATCACCTAATATTGATGGTTATAGTTTACTCCCTCCTCTATAAGTAGACTGTTCATTTCTTCCAGATCTAATACAAAATGATTATTGGCTCCTTAGGGTTTGCTTCCTTTTCTCCTTTCGCGGTTAGGTAGTTCTAATCCCCAAAATGTCTAGTTACAGTGAGCTTTACCCTGCACGTTCTTTTCTCTAGCCTCTGCAAGGTGAATCTTCCAGTCTCATTCAAATTCTCCCAAATATGGTCTCTTCAATCCAAACATAAGCGGTCAACTGCATTCTTCCATGATGAACCGTAGATGTGGTCTCTCGCACGCTCTCGTTCTTGGACTCTCAAATTGAGCCAGTTTGTGAGGTTCAGTGAGATTTTTGGAAAATGTACCTTTGTAAGCCAATCCTGCAATGGCTTCTTATCTAATCTATCTCTTTCCATATCCTCTACTGTAAGCCCATATCCATGGGAGATTAAATCACACAGGCCTTGTATACAGATAGACAAAGTAATTGCTTATGATTTAAACTCCCAAATATTTTCTATATTGAAATTAAATAGAATGTATTCTAGGTCCACACCTAGCTGCAGCAGTTTACAAAGTTGAGCAGCATTTCCTCCTTGCTGGCCATCAGAATCTTCTGCTGTCTGAATATCCTAATCATTCATTTGTAAGGAAGCCTGCCTTCCTCTGTCCTCTTGCGAATGATGCCATGCAACACAAAAAATCCCTACGGTGTGGAAGCAGGCCCTTCAACCCAACAAGCCCACACCAACTCTCAGACCATCCCACCCAGACCCATCCCCCTATTACCCACCTAATCTACTCATCCTTGAACACAATGGGCAATTTAGCATGGCCAATCCACCTAGCTTGCAAATCATCGGACTGTGGGAGGAAACCCATGCAGACATGGGGAGAATGTGCAAACTCCAGACAGCCAGTTGCCTGAGGGTGGAGTTGAACCTGGGCCCCTGGCACTGTGAGGCAGCAGTGCTAACCACTAAGCTACCGGGCTGCCATTGACCTTGTATCTTGGAAAGAATGCTAATTAGTTATCTCTGACCAACGCTCCCTTTTGCTTTAGAAGTCAATGATGGCTTAAAGCGTAACTGTGTACATCCCAATCGCAAGAACACCTTTCTGGCAGCCTCCTTGTCTTTTTGTGGTTAACTCAGAGCCTGCTACCATTGTTTCACTGAGATAATCACACATACAAACACTGTGGGATCTTCTTTAACCGTTAACAATCAAACCACCTGGATTCACCGTCAGGCAGACTTGTACAACAGGGCACATAACCCTTCTGTTAACTCTAAATTTAAAGTTGCATGGCCAAAAATATGATATAAACTTCAATTACCACAAGCCTTTGTGAATGTTATTTCCTGTAGCAATGCCTCAGTTTGCTGATGGGAAGAGTTATCCCACAAAGGCCAGATGTGATTTAAAGAACACACCAGCAATTTTGGAATGCAAAATACTGGCATCGTATCATTCATTCTGGAGAAAAAAAATCTGGAATCTATGATTTTGTGACATTTGAATTCAAGTTACAGTGGCTATTTAAAGTACATGTGATATTTTGCTTTTAGTCTTGAAGTGCTCCTCACCCATTCCATCCAAAAGAGAGACTTTTAACAGCAACATTGGGATTAATGAACTTTCGGCAATTCCACTATCTTTGTCCTGCTGTTTTCACTTATCAACGCAGTTAGAAGTTATGCGTGTGCTTCTGCAAATACCAGTGAAGGCTGCATTCGCAGTAAACCTTCTTATTGGCTTTTAACCACCGAATTCAGGGAAAGAACTTATTCTGCACACATTCGGGCAACATTCTGACATCATGCTCCTCCACTGGGGACACTCCCTGCCAGTTATGCATATTGAAAACATGGACAGGTTCTGTGCCAGCTGTTGGTTTGAAAGTCTTACTCCCCTGAATTTAGCTGACACTGACTCCTCACCCAGCAGAATATTTTGTCCGGTTTTGAGTTGGAAAATTTGCAGGCGAAATTGGCCCAATGTGTTCTAGTAACTTGCAGCAAGAAAGGGGGAGGGCTCCCATGCTGTCCCCACAACACAGCTTTATGAGAGGAAGGATTAACCATTTCCACTGAAAGGTTGGCCAGAGTGATTATTCAGGGGATGGTGGGATGAACCACCTTGTTTTAGAGTGGGACTTCTACCCACATCTGGAAGGAAGCCTTGCCTTGGAGAGCTCCCAACCGATTTGCTTGACTGGGCAACTCTGCACTCAAGCCTATTCCAGGATCACTACTGGGACCAGTCAAAGGAGATGAAGATCCCTAGGTCTCCAGCTTTAACGTACTCCAGTGATTTTGCTACAGCCTGCTTGACAGATCCCACCCAGTAGGGATGGGAGACACGGACGAAGGGTCTTAATGAGGTGGTTCAATCTTGGAGGAGGTGCCTGCAAAGACCTTCCTGCAGTGACACCTGTTAGGCTCCTTCCTAACTATTATGGCCAAGGCTGGAAGAGTGCACTACACTACTCCATGGTCACTGCGTAAAATGAAAGTACTTTTCTCAGTTACCAAGTTGACAAATTAATACCTTTCTCTCTGTTGAGTTCTAAACAACGAGATCTATCAATCAGGTTTCTTAAAAAACACAATTATGGATTTAATTATCAACACAAAACTTAACCAATTATTGCATTTTTAGTGAAAACCAGACTTGGTCAGTAATGTAGAAGTAGAAATGATTGTTTGTTTAAATATTCTCAAAACAGACACAAATATGGGTCCTCAGCCCCCTACTGTACTCCCTTTACACCTACGACTGTGTTGCCACGTTCCGAACGAACGCCATCTACAAGTTCGCTGACGACATCACTGTAATGGGACGGATATCTAACAACGACGAGTCAAACTAGAGAAGGGAGATGGAGGGCTTGGTGATGTGGTGCAATGAAAACAATCTGTCTCTCAATATCGGCAAAACTAAAGAACTGGTCATTGATTTCAGAAAGAAGGGAAGAAAACATGCCCCCATCTACATTAACGGAACTGAGGTTGAGAGGGTGAAGAGCATCAGGCTCCTCAGAGTGACGATAACTGACAACCTGTCTGAGACTTCCCATGTAGATGCGATGGTCAATAAGGCACAACAGCGCCTCTTCTTCCTCAGGCGGCTCAGGAAATTTGGCATGTCGATGAAGTTCCTCACCAACTTCTACAGATGCACCATTGAAAGCATATTGTCTGGGTGCATAACAGCCTTGTATGGCAACTGCTCTGCCCAGGTCTGTAAGAAACTACAGAAGGTTGTGTGTACAGCCCAGACCATCACGGAAGCCAACCTTCCATCTGTGGGCTCCATTTACATGGCTCGCTGCTATGGAAAGGCAGCCAACATCATCAAAAACCCGTCACACCCCAGTAATGATCTCCTACAACCTCTTCTGGCAGGCAGAAGATACAGAAGCCTGAACACGCACCAGCAGGTTCAGGAACAGCTCCTTCCTGGCCATTATCAGACTGTTGAATGGACTCACTAGCCTTAAATAATGCTGATCTTGCTAATGTTGATCTCACCTAGCACACTGTCTGTGCATTGTAACCTATATGCCTCTGTCTAAGTCTTTTAGATCTGTACATTCTTTGCTTACAATGCTCTGCCTATACCACTCGTAAACAAAGCTTTTCACTGTATTTTGGTACACGTGACAATCAATCAATCAATCAACCAACCTGGTCAGTCTTCAGGAAAAGAGAAAAGAATGCATTTCTCTCGAGCAAGTGACTTTCAAAACAACAAGCTGTTTTGGCCAAAGACAAAAGAATCAATTGCAATATTTTTCAAAGTCTGTTGCTCTGATGTTCTGCCATGTCTGGTCATGGATCATTGTCTCTGCAGTCTTACAGACACAACTTGTTCAAGAAATATAATCCTTCAATAGCTGTTCCAAAAAAAAAAAGTTTCCACCCTGAACTCAACAAGAGGGTCATCTTTCTACAAATAAGAGAGAGCAACTTGGCAACTGATTCTAAACAAATGTTCTTCCGATTCAGCCTGCTTAGATAGCTGCTTGATTTTTATCTGGTTCAGTTGGAGGAAAGCCTGCTAAGGACCATCTGTGTTTAAGACAACGCCCAGCAGGCATCTGTGGTAAAGCTAGTGCTTATCATTAGTCTTTCCAGGAAGCCTTCTTAAAAAAGCTCCAATGTACATAGTGAACTTTCAATAATCTCTTTTAAAGAAACCACTCCAGCTTTTTTCACACAACTTAAAATAAATGCATTTTGTGCAATGTTTCAAAACTTAGGTCTTCAAAGAAATTTGAATCCTCAACTGCTCCTCATATGACAAGCTCTTCATCCCTGGGATCATTCTTATAAACCTCCTCTGGACCCCGTCTAATACCAGTACATTTTCCCTTAGATATGGAACCCAAAACTGCTCACAGTATTCCAAATGTGGTCTCAGCAGTACATCTCTGCTGTTGACTTCTTTGTATTCTAGCCCTCTTGAAGTGAATGCTAACATTATTCTTTCAGAATTCAAGGCCTGATGAAGAAAGGAGAAAAGGTCATGGTGGCTAAATCATTGAACTAGTAATTTTGAGTATTATGATCCCTGTTGTTCCTACTGGACAAGTCAGATCCCAGACTGAAACCTGGGTTGATAGATTTTTACAAATTTAATATGGTGTTGTTTTGCTGAAATATAAGCAAACAATGCTTCAGATTTGGTTTTAGCAGTAAAATGGAGTTTTTACGTAAAATAAATGATGATAAATTAGAACAAACCCAGCTATTTACATTTAATATCATTTGAGAGATTTCAAAACACACAGCAAAATACAATCCCAACGATTCTCAACGCCATCACTCTTCACCACTCAAATACTAGACAGAGAAAGTTCCCTTTTCTATCACATCTATAGGTTTGAGCTCCTATTTTCTTTTGGTTCCTAGTCTTGAGAGCTTGATGGTCTTTTCCTTGATTATTCACACAACTATGCTTAACTTTCTCAGCTTTAAATACCCCTTCATGTTTCAAACCAAACACTTCTGGTCTGGAATTCTCAAATTTATACTGAGATAATCTTTATGCTAATCATTCTGTACAAACTCCTTTCTCTTGCATTTAACTCCAGTTAGATCTTATATGAAATGCCCCCAAATGTTTTCCAATCTATTCTTTTTCTCAGCAATAATCAGTTCTTGATTCTTCTTAAACCAAAAGCAAGCTAATGCCTTTCAATATTTACTCTTTCTGATTGTAAAACACTCCCAATGCAAGCAAATTCCCACCATCACACCAGGAGGGTACTCAGTCAGTTGCTCTCTAACATTAACAACCTGAAGACCTGTGGATGCTGTAAATCAGGAACAAAAACAAAGTTGCTGGAAAAGCTCAGCAGGTCTGGCAGCATCTGTGAAGGAAAAAACAGAGTTAACGTTTCGGGTCC
>NC_063346.1:43792446-43810387 GCF_021869965.1 Rhincodon typus
TGCTCTCTAACGTTATATTGGTTTAAAATTGTGGTTCCAGAAAGACTGACAGCTAGTAAACCCCTTATGCACATGGACCAAAATCCACGTACCACCAGTTCAAAATCCAAATTCTAACATAAATTATATTGATATATATTTAAATTAGACACCCTAATGTCACAAGAGGCCTGCATGAAATTGACAGAACATTATTTCAAAATCCCACTGTGGCAATTTGAATTCAGTTTACAAAGTCTGGAAATAAAAAAAGTTAGTAAAAACTGATCTGGAAAGGTAACTTATTGGCTCTAGTGGGTCTGGCCTATTGTGAATTTAGTCCCACACCAAAATGACTCTTTATACTGGTTAGGATATTTCTTTATTAAAAACAAATGATGATCTGTTCATAAACCTAGCCACAGGCAGCTGATCATTACAGATTGTAAAAGTCACATAAACCATCTTGATTTGCCTGTCTATAAAGTGAGATTCCAGGTTCATTTCTTCACTAATCTATCTAAAAATGTATTCTACACGTAGAAATATGTAGCAAGAGCTCCTTCATATCAGTCTTAGATTTAACTTTTTGATTGCATGAACCTTTGCCCAGTCACAATTTAATTTTAAGTAATATTCTAATTTCTCAGTCCCTGAATAATTTATGTCATACAAATAATATTTCATGATGAAAAGTGTATAATATAAATAATATTTTGGGATTTGGAATTCAAAATAGAGACAGTCGATAAGATAACCTTTCAGGTGTCCCTCGGAAGCTAAAGTAGGCAAAACAGTGGCTTCACATGTTGAGTTACAAGGCGGGGGTCCAAGTCTCACAGCAGAGACTTGAGCTGATATAATCCAGGCTGACTGTCCCCTGTGGTTTTGAAGGAATGCTGCACTATCAAGTGCTGTCTTTCAGATGAGACATTAAACAGAGACATTGTCTATCTTCTCAGTTGGAAAGCAAAGAACCCAAAGCACAGTTCGTGGAAGAACTAGAATGCCTGGCCAATATTTATCCCTCAGTCAGCAACACTAAAACAGATGAAACGGCAACTTATCTCATTACTGTTTGTGGGGCTTGGCCGTGCACTCCTTTGTTCTCTCATTTCTACCGTTAACAGGGACCATACTTCAAAAGCTCTTCATTCACTCTGAAGTGTTTTAGAATTTTCTGAAACCATGCTGGATGCTATGTAAATGCAATTTCTTCACCAAGAGAATTATAAGCTGGCATATGGAATAAAGCCTTTTTCTCAAAGGTCTTAAATGCTTGGGACGATCAGCTGATACACAATACAGTTTGACACTAATGTGGCAGAGCTGGAATCCAGTTGAGCTTCACATCAAGGGTCAAGGTGATATTTAATCTTTCTGGACTTCATCTTTTCAACTTTCTCTATAATAATTTGGGTCAAGTGTTTCCCACCAATCTGAATCTGAACAGTGCCTTTGAAATCCTGTGATGTTTAGCTCACGGAGGAGTGATATTGTAGGCAGCTTGTGACTATTATTTCTTTTCCACTTTAAATAGGAGTTGATTGACTTGAAAATGATACAGTGCAAGAGAATCGTGAATGGTGAGTCGACAAATTTATTCTTTCTTCGTAGGGTTATTCCTCTCTTCCTTTCTTTTCCAGAATCAATATTTTAAATAATTTTCCGATATTCAGCAAAGGAAGTTGACTAAATGAACTGGGAAACTGGTGGTATTTTCATAGCAAACAGGAAGTGCCTACCAAGCAGGTGTTAAACACATTACCATACAGGGTTGGGAATATGACCTCAGGTGGCTTGCACATAGTGGGGTAGAGTTTCTGCTTTTGGTGCAAATGGCATGTTGCAACCGTAACATACCTGAACATGTTTTATTTAGGTTGCACTGCAAGTTTCTGTTTAATCTCCATTCGTTCACGGAATCAACTGCATAAATTCTTCCACAATCCAGCGTGACCAAACGTATGCATTAGCTTTTAATCTTCATTCCAGTAGTAACAAGTATTCCTCAATATTTTTAAAAGTGGGAACATGTAGTTACCAATGTGCTGGTCAGCAGTAAGCATTATTAACAAGTGACCAGCCCTGGTGAGTAACCCAACTTTAAAATTACTGGCAACGGATTGAAAAGCTACAATTAAACATTCAATAGTTTTGATGGTCAGTTGTAACATGCACCAAGCACCATGAGCTCTGGAAAATAGGTGCAACTTGAAAGGCCTTCCTGAATCAACCAAGTGCCACAATTTCAACCCAGGGGCATGGCCAGTTTTTTGGGTGGGGCTCGATCTGCACAATCTTGAGGCATGTATGTGGTTTCAGACATCACTCAAGTTATAAATTCCCCTTCTTTTATTACTTTGGCTTTTTGCCATGGTTTGACCAGTTCCACCCAGATTGCACTGATGTGACAGCCAAAAACTCAATTTTATAGGCAATTTATATGATTAAAAATATTGACAAATATTGTTTGTGAATCAATACTGGACTCTCTTTCCAAATGTAACTGAAAATTTAAGATGCCGCACCCTTGTTTATACCTCTTCTAACCACCACTTCCCATAATCATTTCTACATGTGCTCTCACTCACCTTCCTAAGCCTGTCTACATTTATTTTTCTCAGACGTGCTGGATACCATAGATTATGTTGCAACTGATGAGCGAGTCATTTTTAGGACTTGTGAAAGAGAAAAGAATCATGTTGTCTTCCAAATGGTAAGAATTACCCATCCATTCTAGTGAAAATTTACAACACTGACTGATGGTTCAAAGTAGTCTATCTGAATAGCTGCAAATGCATAAGTTAACTCAGAAATTGCACTGCCTTGTGTGTTGCACATGATTTAACTTTTTAGGTCAGAAACCTTAGATTTGCATCATAAATTTAAAAGAAGCAGGAATGTGAAGATGTAGAAAGTTCCTTGCATTAAGTTCAGGATATTGAAATTTCAGATATACCATCTCTATTTGGAAATGAAATTAGAAATGGATTTGTCAATGTGTAAAAAGTTATGTTAACCTTTTTTAGTGGCTTGACTCAATGCCAATGCATCTTAGATTTCATTTCAAAAACACAATATTCCTTCTGAGCCAATGGTCAGACTAACATCCTCCACCCCTAGGCATGCAGGAAGAGTGCGCATCCTCGAGATCGTTCTGTTGTACAATAGCAGAGTCTAACATGTGCCAGTGTTTGGATTTGGGTGAATTTATGTTGTTTTCAGTTTGTCTGCTTGTTGGAAAACTGTCCGTGATAGTTATGTCAAACTCACTGTATTTAGAGAGAAGGAGCTGGCCATTGGATTTTGTTCTGTCAATGCCATGTGTCCAAGTACTCCTCTTCATCTGCTATGGTCTGTGCTCACTTGGATGTTGAAATCAGCAAGAATAATGAGTTTGTCCTGGTGGGGAACACCCCTAATTATTCTGCTGAGACCATCATAGAATGCTTCTCACCTGAACGTCATTGTTGGTGTATAGGCACTAATGAGGTTTGCAGTTTGGTTTCAGGCAAGACTTGAACAAAGCCGATTGCTGACCCCTGCAGGAAGTGAGTCAAGCTTGTACGGCACAGTTCAGATCAAATGGCAAAACGCACGGTTGACTGTCCAGGCTGTTCCTTGGACTTGCCAATCCAATAGAAGGTGTAGTTCCATCAACCTCAAGTTGAGACTGCTCAGTGAGCCTTATTTTGCATAGGGCAGCTATCTCGATGCTGTACCAGCCCATCATTCTGGCAATGAGGGCTGTTCTGTGCTCTCCTTTCGGTGTTCTGGCTTTCCATGAACAGAATTTCACACAATGAACAGCAGTCTGTATTTATATTTTGGCCATGACTGGATGATAAACTAGTGAGCAGTAACCTGGCAGATACAGGGAGAGTAGGAATAAAGGAGACTACCTTACGCACCATTAGAGACAATGCAGAGAAGATTAAAGCAAGCTGTATTGCTGGAACAAGTCTGAGTGCTAGCAAATCTGTGAGGTCATGGATGAAGGAACTTGAAGAGATGGAGTGGCTTCTAAGTGTGTGGATAGACAATCAAATGAAAATGCAATCTGGGAACATCCTTCTCACCATCAAACAGAAAGCCTTCTCAATTTATGAAGTTCTAACAAAAAAGGCTGAAAATCCTGCAGATGTGCCTGCCTTTAGTGCTAGCAGTGGCTGGTTTTAAGAACTGCTTTGCTTTTCATAACGTAAAGTTATGTGACGAAGCTGCCAGTGCAGACAAGGAGCATGCGAAGCCATTTCCTCCCACAGTAAAAGAACTAATTAATGAAGGCTACAACCAAATTTTCAATTTGGATAAGACCGGTTTATACTGGAAGCGAATGCCATCAAGAACCTACATTTCTAAGAATGAAGCACACACTCCAGGCTTTAAGGTGGCAAAGGATCATATAACTGTGCTGCTGGGTGCCAATGCCAATGCAGACTTAAAGCTTAAGCCTGTGGTGGTGTCCCACTCTGCCAATCTGCGAGCCTTGAAAGGTTACCTTAAACCTACTCTAGGTATCTACTTTAAGTCAAGCAAAAGAGGTTGGATGAAGGGGCAAATTTTTTCTGACCTTATTGTTGATGTTTTGGAAGATGTTTTTAGAAAATATTGCAGGAAAAATAATTTGGATTTCAAGATTCTCCTCATCCTGGACAATGTACCAAGCCATCCTGTCACCACTACTGAGCTTTCCAAAAACATCAAAGTGCTATTTCTACCCCCATACACAACCTCTCTCCTTCAACCCACAGACCAGGGTGCAATAGCAGCTTTTAAAGCTTGTTATTTAAGGCGTACATTTAAGAGGCAGATAAGGACAGTGTTGTTCAATTTTGGAAGAGCTTTAACATCAGGAATGCAATTGACATTATCGTGGAGGCCTGGGTGTCAGTAAGGATTGCTTGCATGCAGTTTAGTGGAAGCTTCTCCCAAATTATTTTCAAAATTTTAAAACGTTTGATCTGTCAGAGGAGCTTCCAAGGATCAAAGAAGATTGTGATGATCATGCAAAGCACGTTGGATTTGAAGAAGTGGAGAGTGAGGATGTTGAAGAGCTGCTTGAGTCCCACTGTGAAGACCTCTCTACAGCTGATCTGCAACAACTTCTCTCTGAGGGGGAAGTGGAAGCTAGAGATGAAGAAAATGAAGTCCAGGCTGCAGTACCACGAAAGCTTTCCACTCCTAATTTGTCTCCTATCCTGAGGGAAATTAAGAAGCAGTTGTAGCGCTTACAGGACACAGATTACAATGCAGAACGCAGCAGGGTAGCAGTTCGTGGAATAAGATTTTATTTGGCGCCGTAGGAACAGCTTCACGAAAGAAGAAAAAGGACAAAGCAGCAAAAAACTGGATGTCTTTTTTAAGCCACCCCCCAAGACAATGAACCATAGCCATCCACTCGGGATTAACTATTTTTCACCCTAACCTTGCAACCACAACTGCAGCTGAAGGTAATGATGATGATGATGATGATGATGTCCCTCAGCTCCTCCATTAACACCAGAGCAACCTCAAAACCTCCTCCCCCATTAAGTCATCTTGACATTTTTTTCAAGATAAGGTGTTAAATTTATTTTTATTTCATTATTAAATATGAATAAAACATTTATTCAGACCGTGCTATCCTTTGTGTTAGGCTTTTGAGTGATTTTGAGCAATTTTAAGTGTTTTTTTGGAGGACTGCCCCTAACCCAGCTTTTCCCATAGACTCCGTTATAGAAAATTGGGCAAAAGAAAATAATGCGATGTTGCACAGGAATGCAACTATTGCATTATAGCAGAACCCCCTGTATTTTAAGAAGCTACTGTTTATCAGTACCTCTCTCAGTCTTTCGTCCAAGGCAGTGAATATGCACAAGCTCAGCAGCTGAGGAAGATTGGCCTTCTCTGAGATGAGCTGCTAAGCAAGACGTAAGGCTTCATTTACCCTTTAACATCAGCATTCCACCCATCGGCTCCATTGTGATCATCTGCACTGTCGGCCAACAGGTACTTTGATGATTTACCAATTCCTCCAGGGTTGTGACATCACAGTTGCCTTCTCTGAGATAAACTGCCATTTAAGACTGACAGGCCGTGCGGACCCAGAGCTATCAGGGTTAGACGGGTCAAACACTGCCTGTCCCCAGTCCCAAACCGGGATCAGCAAATGAACCCGGCCAGTAGGGATTTGACTAGAAGAGAGTCTTTGATACGCTGATCATAGGGAATGTCTTATGAATGAAAAGCATCCCAACATTTGTCACCACTCCAGTCCTTCCTAACCCTTTGAATAGCCACTGTTATGCCATCAGAAGCACAGCAGCCATTTTCTACACAGAAAGAATCCATAAACAGAATGTGATCTGTTTTCTTCGGTCTTGGTTGGGAGATAAGTATTGACTTTCTTTGAAGTCATGTCATGGGATCTTTTACATTAAGCAAATAATAATTCTTAGAATTCACTGCCACCTGAAACCAAATCAGCTTTGTATTTAAATAGATTTAGCCCCAGTGCAAGTTAGAAAATGGCATTAATTCCTATGAAATTTACGGCAATTTCACAACTCGGAACTGATGTTGCTAAGAATCTGTTAATTCGCTATGTCGTTTTGGATTTCACTGTCTGTTGTAATTGTTTTAATTGTAATGTAATTAAATATAAATATAAATATTTTATATTAGCTTCTCAACCCATTTAAACACATTTTGTTTTTGTCTGCACTCACCTGGAAGTTAATCATTTTATTTTTTTTCAATTTTCTTCATTGCAGGGCACAGCTGATGCTCAGAGAGCTCTGACAGTTGCACAGCTTGTGTAAGTCTTTACCAGGCCTATCTCTGTTTCAGTAGCTATTCAATCAATTTGCTATAAAGTGCCCTCAGATAACGCTCATATAAGAAGACCTTGGAATGCAGGTTCACAGTTCCTCAAAAATAGAGTCACAGGTAGACAAGGTAGTGAAGAGCACATTTGGTGCCCCTGCCTTTATTGGACAGTGCATTGCATATAGGAGTTGGGAAGTCATGTAGCATCTGTACAGGACATTGGTTAGGCAGCTTTTGGAATACTGCGTTGAATTCTGGCCCTCCTGCTATAAGGATGTTGTGAAAGTTGAAAGGGTGCAGAAAAGATCTACAAGGATGTTGCCAGGGTTGGAGGTTTTGAGCTATTGGGAGAGGTTGAATGGGCTGGGGCTACTTTCCATGGAGAGTCGGGGGCTCAGGGGTGACTTTTATAGAGGCTTATAAAATCATGGGGGGCATGGATAGGGTGAATAGCCAAGGTCTTTTCCCAGGGTGGGGGGGTCCAAAACTAGAGGGCCTAGGTTCAAGGTGAGAGGGGAAGGATTTAAAAATGATCTAAGGGGCAACTTTTTCATACAGAGGGTGGTGTGTGTATGGAATGAACTGCCAGAGGAAGTGGTGGAGTTTGGTACAATTACAACATTTAAATTCATCTGGATGGGCATATGAATAGGAAGCATTTAGAGGGATATGGACCAAATGCTGGTGAATGGGACTAGATTAATTTAGGACATCTGGTTGGCATGGACGAGATGGACCGGAGGGTTTGTTCCCGTGTTGTAAATTTCTATGACTCTAAGTGAATGCAGGAGCACTGAAGTGTGAGGAAAGGGGAGCTCAATATAATAAAGCCGAATAGAATGGGTGACTTTAAACCGTGAAGGGATTGTTATAGCTAGTTACAACTTCAAATAGCCCCATTTCCTCATCAACCTTCTTTCATCAGTATGTTAGAAATCCTGGTAATTTGAAATATTTTGCAAATCTACACACAATTAAACAGAAGCTAATTTGCAGTTGTGGTGGGGAGGGAAGGGGAAGGATGAAGTGGGATGGGTTGGGTTGGGAGGAGGATGCTTTTTAATTATGGGGTTTGAAAGTAACTTCTGCTTTGTTGTCAGCAAGTTTCTCCTGAAATGTTGAGGAGGAAAAATAATAAAATCTTTCAGTGTGTATATCCCTTACAGGAACATTCAGGCTACATGGGAGTGAGACAAGATAGAGTGAGGGTTTAGTGAATTTAATTTAAAGTGGGAATTTAACTGTTCAGTCTTTCTCATTTAACTCTTAATCTGAAGTTATTGTTAAGCAGGTGCTTGCCTGTTATTGGCAATTATCTTATCAATCAGCTGAAAGCCCTTTGTTTGTCTGGTGTGAATCACTGTAGCATGGGCCCTTTTGTGGTGCAGTGATAGTGACCTTACTCCTGGACCAGGAGGCTTGGGTTCAAGTCCCACCTACTCCAGAGGTGTGTAATAACATTTCTGAACAGGTTGATTAGAAAAACAGTTTAAATTAAAAACACTGTAGCAGGGGCCCTCTTGTGGTGCAGTGGTAGTATCTCTAGTTCAAGTCTGCCTGCTCCAGAAGTGTGTAATAACATCACTGAACAGGTTTTTGAGGAAAAGTAGGTTAATCATTGTCACAAGAACCTAAGTCAAGATAGCTGGTGACACATCAGAATCACTGTATATAAGAGAGGCTTTTGAAACTACAAGATTAGTAAAGGAGGGATTGTCAGATGATGCAGGACTGTTACATAACCGAGTGAGTATTGGAGAATTTAATTCAGGTGGGAATTCTATGCATAGTGGAAAAGAGGTATTTTAACTGATGTTTACTGTAAGAGGTTAAGTTTGCTGAGTGGGGAGTTCAGTGAAGTGAGAAGATGGTGTTACTCAATGAGCATCTACTGTGGAGGACTCTGTCTCAGGCCAAAAATTCTGAAATGTGCGTTTATGAGGTAACCTTGGTACGAGAAAAATATGTTCATAATAAATACAACAAAAGTATGATTAAGGCTTGGAAGACAGCTCCGATAAGCAGAATGCCCATCCCTGTAACACATGGGAAGTCATGGACACTTTACATGACTGAGACTAGCACGTCTGCATCTACTACCCTCATCGTTCTGGATGGAAGTAGTCATGGGTTCGGAAGATGCAGTTTAAAGTGAATAATACGTTAATAGGTAGAGTTACAGAAAGGAAGAAAGAAATGGAGTTTCAATCAGGGTTAGTGTGCATGTGTGTGAATGCACATTGTATAGTCAATAAGATTGGTGAATCATTGGCGTAGACTGACATTTAGAATTATGTTATGCCTGTTACAGAGATGATGTCAAAGGAAGAGAGGACTCGGTGTTAAATATTCCTGATCACAAAGTTATTCAGGAAACATAGGAATGAGAAAGCAGGAAGATGGATGGCGGCATTGGTTAAGGAGAGCATTGTAGTGTTGCAGAAAGGGGAATGTCCCAGAGGGGTCTAGGGACATATCTGGTTACAGCTAAGAAACAAAAAGGATGCAATTCCATTTCTTGGAGTAGGTTGGGAGCCAGCAACTAGTGTGAAGGATGCAGAGGAATGAATCTGCATTTACCACAAGGTGTAACCAACATAGAGCAGTTATAGTGGGGGATTAAAGTTTTTGAGGCAATTTGTAGCTCGGGTTGTGGACGAGGTTGCAGACTTGCTCGCTGAGCCAGTATGTTTGGATGCAAACGTTTTGTCACCCTGCTAAGGTAACATCGTCAGTGCACCTCTGGTGAGGCGTTGATGTTTTGTCCTGCTTGTTATTTATATGCCTCAGTTTGCTTGGCTGGTTGGCATTACTTCCGGTTCTGTTTATCGTGGTTTGTATATCGGGTCCAGTTCAATGTGTTTGTTGATGGAGTTCCGGTTGAAATGCCAGGCCTCCAGGAGTTCCCTGGCATGTCTCTGTTTGGCTTGTGCTATTATGGATGTGTTGTCCCATTCGAATTGTCTCCTTCTTTGTCCATGTGTATTGAGACCAGTGAGAATTGATGTGTCTCTTGGTGGCTAGTTGGTGTTTGTGTATCCTTATTGTCAGTTTTCTTCCAGTCTGGCCTGTCTATTGTTTCTGACGGTCCTTGCATTGTATTTTGTATAATACATTAGTGTTATTGGTTGTGGCTATGGGATCCTTTATGTTCGTCAGTAGCTGTTGCAGGGTGGTTGTTGGTTTGTGGGCTATCCTGATACCTAGGGATCTGAGTAGTCTTGTGGTCATCTCTGAAACGTCCTGAGATACGATAGGGTGACTAGAGTGTCGAGCCATGTTGTGTCTTCTAGTTACACTACCGTACATTATTTGGCTCAGGGAGGGGACGAGTGCTAGTGATCGTTTACGTGGGCAGCACCAACTCTTCCCAACCCTCCAGGTTTAGCCAGCTGTAATCATTTTAAAGATCACTTGACATAGCCTCTGTCCTCACTACCTCCATGTACAGGTTTACAGCTCCTACCTCAAGTCAGCACACTTGACCTGTCAAGCCTGCTCTGCCATTCAATAAGGTAATGGCTAACCTGACTGTGGCCTCAACTCCACTTTCCCTTGATTAATTTCTGTTAATTCCTGCTTGTTACACTTCAAAAGGAAATCTATAAGCAATAGGAAAACATCAAAGATTGCACATTACATAGCGTGGTAGTAAATTGTCAGACGGCATATCTTCTCATTCACGATGAGCAATGCAAAAGGAATCTTCTGTTTATCCATTAGGAGCCCTGTATTTGGCACACATCTAAATGTCGCACTGTGTGATACTTTAGTTCTTGCATCTTGTGTGTCACTGAATGCAATGTTGCAGGATGTAGCCAAAAATATATTCCTTATTAAAATATTATGAAGTCAGAGTCTATTTGATCAATATTTTGAAAACCATACATATTTTTGTAAATGTGTTCCTAATTTTCCAAACAGAGAAAATGATGTAGCTGGAATAGACGTAAATATGGGCTGCCCAAAAGAATATTCCACCAAGGTAAGCCTGCACTTTGCTTTCAACCATCACAGTGGATTTTCCCGACTGTAAAGAATTATATTCATGTGATTTGTATTTGGAGAGCATCTGCCCCCATAATGCTGATTGAAATGTTTGTTACCAACTGAACAAGGATTGCTCATGGCTACACAAAATCAGCAAAGAACTGTGGATGTTAGAAATCAGAAACAAAATGAGAAATTGCTGGAAAAACTCAGCAGGTCTGGCAGCATCTGTGGAGAGAAAGCAGGGTTAATGTTTCAGGTCCAGTGACCTG
Source organism: Rhincodon typus (assembly GCF_021869965.1). Taxonomy (NCBI): domain Eukaryota; kingdom Metazoa; phylum Chordata; class Chondrichthyes; order Orectolobiformes; family Rhincodontidae; genus Rhincodon; species Rhincodon typus. The sequence goes on from NC_063346.1 coordinate 43,803,501, forward strand.
TCAACAGAACCAATTTTAGCCAGAAAAAGGTGAAGATGGGGTGGTGGTGATGGAGGAGGAGTAAACAATAGCTAGAGATGGAGTCCAGGTAGAAAGAAAAACAATTATGAATAGCTGCTAACTGGGATCATTAGTAGCTGACAATGGGTTATGTGTGGTAGCAGCCCATGTGAAGACAGGGCCTGGTGTGTGAAGATCAGGGTAAGGACATGGGAGAAGGTGCTCAGGCCCTAAAATTAAAACAGTCACCATTAACAACTACTCACCCTCCCAGCCTGATCGTTAGCAACTCCTTTGTCTGTCTAACTCTCTTTCTGTCTCTTTGGGCTCTATCCTATCGTTTACTCCCTACCCAACGCACCTCCCTATTTTCTGTATATAAACTGACGTTTTCCCAGCCACCATCTGCTCTGAGGAAGGGTCACCGGACCCAAAACGTTAACTCTGTTTTCTCCTTCACAGATGCTACCAGATCTGCTGAGCTTTTCCAGCAACTTTGTTCTTGTTCCTAAAATTATTGAACTCCATACTGAGTCTTGAAGGTTGCAGAGTTACCAAGTGGAAAATGAGTGTCCTTCCAGCTTGCACTGAGCTTTGCTGGAGTACTGTAGCAAGCCTGAGACAGAGATGTTAACGTGGTGCTGTGTTGAAATGGCAGGCAGCAGGAGCTCAGGGTCATTTTTGCGGACAGAAAGTAGGTGTTCTGCAAAGCGTTTGCCCCATCTGCAGCACACCTACAGTTTGTCTGCAAAAATGATCCTAAGCTTCTGGTTTCATGTGATTTATTGACAGGTTGATGAAATGGAGAGATGTATGGCAGGCAAAATTGAACACAGAAATATGAAGAGGTTCACTTGGGAAGAGTAATGAGGGGCCAATCTAAACAAGGTGGTGCAACTTTAAAGGAAATGCAAGAACAGAGAATATGCAAATTTAGAGGAAAAAGGGGTTTTTGAAGTTAATGGCAATGGCATGCAGGATTGTTGGCTTTAATAGTATGGAGTACAAAAGCAGGGAACTTGCACTAAATGCTTAAAAACCACAGCTCAGGTCCCAGTGAATGTTTTGTGGCCAATTCTAGGCTCAACTCTTTAGAAAGGAGGTCAAAGCCTTGGAGAGGGCACAAAGGATATTTGCTAAAATGGAATTATGGGTGACAGACTTCATACACCCACGGGAACTGCAATTGTTCTACTTGGAGCAAAGAAGATGATGGGAACATTTGAGATATATTCAAGGCATACAGTTTCCAGTGGCAGGATGGTGAAAAGAAACAAACTTGACTATTGGCAAAGTTACCAGAGACCGTTTGAGACAGGAGGAAATAAACATTTGCACTGAATTGGGAATGCACTGCCTGAAATAGCAATAGAAGCAGATTGAATAATGATTTTCAGAAGGAAACTGGATGATACTTGAAGGTGAAAGTTTGCAGGGCCATGGGAAAGCAGCAGAAGAGTGGGAATAATTGGCTCGCTCTTCCAAAGAACTGAGGCAGATACAGTTGGATGTATCATCCTACAGTGCACCACCTGAACAACAAAGTGACTTATTTTGTGATCAGTTACTGTGATAGTTTATAGCAATAGTGGTGCAATGTCCCGTGGACCTTTATAAGATTTGCAAATGCATTTATCAAGCATAGTGCCTGTCAGATGCAAAATACTGGGGCTAAGGTTTTGCTAGTTCTGTTGCCACAATACAGATGGAATTGATCAAGTCAGTGCCAGAGATTGGGGAATCTTAAACATAAGGCAACGATGTTTGAAATGCATACTCTCATTTGCTTGATGATCCTTTACACTGACTCAAGATGAATTTCTTCCGAACCAGGCCCCACACAACCTGTTGGAAGTTACAAGGTTCTGTCGATGGCACAGTCTCGGGAAAGCTGTACCAAATGCCCTTGTTTTCTTAGATATATGGGCACTTTGGTGTACATTTTAAAGTTCATCTTGTCAAAAAAGTTACGTTTTTAAATAGCTAACTTATACACCAACAAAATTTAAATAATTCAGTCTATTTTTTATTGAACTGATTTTCAATTATTTTAAATGGGTTAGAGATTACTCATGATAGTTACAACCACTGTCAAGATGTTTAATGTGCTGTCCAAGTGTTATCTTTAGCCACTTTCTTATGAATCCAATCAGCTTTTGCCAATCCATTACTCTTCAGTAATGGAGACTTCTAAAACATATGACAATAATAGCATTCAATTAATTTATTCTATTCCTTGTAAAATTGTGATCCACTGAAATAGCTTTGATGGATTTTAAACTCCTGGAATAACTGTATGTGATTGGTAGAATTTGTGGAATTGCATCCGCTAATGCAGTGTTTCTGAACCAGTGGGGCATGTAGGTGGGATGCCCAATTTCAAAAATTATTATTAAAAATTGCAAAAAAAGGCATTGAGGATAGAAATTGAGATATTAATTGTTTAATGAGCAAAAAGGTTATGAAGAAACCACAACCTTGTCCTTGCAGAATACTGAGAGGTCTGGATAGAATGGACATGGAGAAGATGTTTCCACTAATGGGAGAGACTAGGACCCAAGGGCACAGTCTCAGAGTGAAGGGACGACCCTTTAGAACTGAGATGAGGAGGAATTTCTTCAGCCAGAGGGTGGTGACTCTGTGGAGCTCATTGCCACATAGTGCTGTGGAGAGCAAGTCACTGAGTGTATTTAATACAGTGGTAGTTCTTGATTGGTAAGGGAATGAAGGATTTCAGGGACAAGCCATGAGAATGGGTTTGAGAAACATATCAGCCATGATAGAATGGCGTAGCAGACTCAGTGGGCTAATGGCCTAATGCTGCTCCTATATCTTATGGTCTTCACATATCTTTGTGAGCAAGCCTTCTCTGCCATAGCAGCCATAAAAACGAAGGAAAGAAAATGTCTCCAACTTGAAGCAGCTCTTTGAGTCATTGACATGCCAGTGAAATGCAGCCAACAGCTTTGCACTAGTGATTAAATCATTACCTTGTTTTGTTTTTTAAAATTTTTTTTACAATTTAGCAGTAAAATATATTTTCAGCAAAATCATTACGATTTTTAACATTCTTAAAATTTTCCATGAGTGGCTAACATAATGCTAAAATGCATTCCTTGGAAAAAGTAGGGCTTTGTTTTTATTATGGTGTGTCAAAAAAATTTTGACAAAATGGCTCATGGCCAGTCAGATGCCAAAGGTTGTGAATATTGATGGTTAAGGTCCACTGAACAGATCTCAGTAATTTTCACACCGAGAGTTCATTGCAGGTGATAAGTTGCGTTCGGTTGTTTACAGTATGGAAACATTTTTATCGCCTTGTTGTGTATATCAAATATGGCTTTACAATCAAAGTAAACATCTGCCCACACGGAAATAAAATAAAATATAGTCAATTTACTTAAACATGAATTTAAATAACTCTGCATATTCTAGGATTGGATTGGGAGTCTGAAATATTGAAAATATACAAATTATGATTATAAATAGGCCATAGTTGTGACTTTGTAGGTGAACATTGACCCAGAGCTGTGCAGCTAGATGTGTCGGTCCAAATCAGTTATGTTCAGTTCGTTACATTAGAAGGCTGCCAGTGGGCGTAGAATTTTAAATTCCTTAGAATTAGATTTTGAATTTCTAAAACATGCACACGTGGGACACAGTCCAGTGGCAATGTTTACACAAGTCCTAATGTTTGAGACCACGCACGAAGTTCCTCTCTTTGCTTTCTGATTGCATTCTGGCATATTATTTGTAAACAATGGAGATTGCACTTGCTGCCTTATTTCTGAGACCAAAATGCTGAATTTAACATATCATAACATCACCTTGCCTTCAGAGGCATGTAGGATAAAATTTGCATTTATATAACCTTTTTTTAACAGAGTAAAATACCACATGTTCCAAGATGTTTCAGAGAGACCACTTCTTTAGGAGGAGCTTGGAATCCACTGAGGCATTTGAACTTCATAGTAACTGTTCGGGATGCCTGGGTTATTACTGTGGCTTGTTTATTACACACAGTGTGTTCTCTTCTAATGTAAGCAGATTTGATACCGCTAATCTCTTTGTTTTGCTCTGTATTTGTACAGGGTGGCATGGGAGTAGCACTGTTGTCCAACCCCGACAAAATTGAAGCTGTAAGTAGTTACGATGAATTCTTTCAGTTGTTTGTTGTCAGTCTGTAAACAAGTAACTCATTGTTTCTGAACATGCTCTTGTGATTTATTGAGGAAATTTAATATCTGTGTTTCAAACTACCTATGAGTCATATCTCATCACATAGTTCAAACTGTAAAGCTTGCTCAGATTCTGTTTCATCATGGGAGGGAGAGGGAACTTTGGGTTAAACTCAGGGATTAAAGATCAGAAGAAGTTCAAATGAAATTAAATGTTGACATGGATTGGTTGGGTTAAATGGCTGTTTCTGGATTCTGTTTAATTTCCTTTGTGTCACAATAGTGAAGGGGGTTTCACGTTGTATCCAGTAAAGGGACATGTCCAACTGTTAAAAGATTTTCTGATAGAGAAAAAAGTGAATTTGTTGGAGACAGGTATAACCTTTGTCTTCTATTATTTAAAGACAGAAATGGGACACCAAACCTGCTGAAATGTTAGATACAATAGTAATCAGTAAAGGCAAGGTTTGCATTAAAATGCAACATTCTCAAGATGTTTCAAAGTGCACACTCGTGCATGCACAAGGATTACCTGACAAAGATTTCCTCCATTGAGAATGTATGAGTGAAATTTATATTTAAAGAAGATGAGTTAGAACACAGAACAATACAGCACAGGAATGGACCCTTAGGCCCACAATGTTGTGCCAAACAAGGCGCCAAATTAAATTAATCTCTTCTGCCTGGTCCATATCGCTCTATTCCTTGCACGTTCATGTGCTTATCTAAAAGTCCCTTAAACACCCCTATCGTATCTGCCTCCACCACCACCCTTGGTAGCAGGTTCCACACTCCTACCATACTCTGTTAAAAAAAAAACTTGCTGCTCACATCTCCTTTGAACTTTTCCCCCCTCGCCTTAGTTTGGACATTTCAGCTTTGGGGTAAAAGATTCTGACTGTCATCCCTATCTATGCATCTCATAATTTTAGAGACTTCTAGTAAGTCACCCCTCCTGCTTTTGCCGGTCCAGAGAAAACAACCCAGGTTTTTCTAGCCTCTCCTTATAGCTCATACCCTCTAATCCAGGCAGCATCCTGGTAAATCCCCTCTGCACCCTCTCCAAAGCCTCCACCTCCTTCCTATAGTGTGGCGACCAGAATTGAATGCAGTACTCTTACGTGCAGCCTAATCAAAGTCTTATAAAGCTGCAACATGACGTCCTGACTCTTGTACTCAATTCCCCAACCAATAAAGGCAAGTATGCCATATGCCTTCTTTACCACCCTACCTACTTGTGTGGCCGCTTTCAGGGAGCAATGGATTTGAACCCCTAGATTCTTCTGTGCATTATTGCTGTTCAGGGTCTTGCCATTAACTGTGTACTTTACCTTAACATTTGATCTCCCAAAGTGTAGCATCTCGCACCTACCTGAATTAAATTCCATCTACCATTTCTCTGCGCTTATCTGCAACTGATCTGTATCCCGCTTTAACCTTTAACAGCCTTCTACACTACCCGCAACTCCATTGATCTTTGTATCGTCTGCAAGCTTACTAACCATCTACATTTTTGTCCAAGTCATTTATATCTAACACAAACAGCAAAGGTCCCACTGCAGACCTCCAGCCTGAAAAACACCCTTCCACCACTACCCTCTGCCTTCTATGGGCAAATCAGGTCTGATTCCAAGCAACCAAGCTGAGGAGTAACCTTAGAGGTTTATAACATCGAGGGGCACAGATAAGGTGAATAGCCAAAGTCTCTTCCCAGGGTAGGGAGTCCAAAACTAGAGGGCACAGGTTTAAAGTGAGATGGGAAAGATTTAAAAGGGACCCGAGGGGACTGCTTTTTCACTCAGAGGGTGGTGCATATATGGAACGAGCTGCCAGAGGAAGTGGATACAATTATAACATTTAAAACCCATGCGTCTTAACCTTCTGGATGAGCCTACCATGAGGGACCTTGTCAAAAGCCATACTAAAATCCATGCAGACAACATCCATTGTTCTATTCTCATTGATTGCCTTTGTCACCTCGAAAATTTCAATTAAATTAATAAGACATGAACTGCCCCGCACAAAGCCATGCTGACTGTGCCTAATTAGGCCATGCTTTTCCAAATGCGCATAAATCCTATCCCAAAGAATCCTCTCCAAAGCTTTCCAACCACAAATGTGAGACTCACTGGTCTATAGTTTCCTGGATTATCCCTGTTTCCCTCCTTGAACAGATGAACAACATTAGCTGCTCGCCTGCTCGCCAGCCCTCCAGGATCTCTCCAGTGCCTAGCAAGGTTACAAAGATCTCCAGTCAAAGCCCTTGCCTCTCTCAATAACCTGGGGTATCTTCCATGCACCTTTCATGACCTCTGGAGTTCCCGCAGTGATTTCCTTTTTTTTTTTGCAAAGAAGGAGTGATAAAACATGAAATACAATACACTGATTCTCCTCCAAGTCACTCACCATCCTGACTTAAAAATGTGTCATGTTCCTTCACTGTTACTGAATCCAAATCCTGGAACCCCCTCCTTAACTGCATGGTGAATAAACCCATACCAAATGGACTGCAGCAGTTCACCAGTATCTTCTCAAGGGGCAGTTAGGGATCGGCAATAACCGATGGCCAGCCAGCAATTGAAAATACGCTGTGGATGTTACCAAGACTGGAGAGTTTGAGTTATATGGAGAGGCTGGGACTTTTTCCCCTCGAGTGTAGGAGGCTGAGGAGTAACCTTGACAACAAGGTGCAGGGCTGGATGAACACAG
>NC_063346.1:43810787-43844731 GCF_021869965.1 Rhincodon typus
CAGCCCTGCACCTTGTTGTCTCGGATTCTCCAGCATCTGCAGTTCCTACTATCTCTGAGGAGTAACCTTAGAGGTTTATAACATCGAGGGGCACAGATAAGGTGAATAGCCAAAGTCTTTTCCCAGGGTAGGGAGTCCAAAACTAGAGGGCACAGGTTTAAAGTGAGATGGGAAAGATTTAAAAGGGACCTGAGGGGACAGCTTTTTCACTCAGAGGGTGGTGCACATATGGAACGAGCTGCCAGAGGAAGTGGATACAATTATAACATTTAAAAGACATTTGGATAGGAAAGGTTTTGAGGGATATGGGCCAATACAGGCAAATGGGACTAGTGTTTCGGAATGCTGGTGGGCATGGATGAGTTTGGCTGAAGGGTCTGATTTCGTGCTGTAAGACTCTATGACACTACAGTCATTATGTATTACACTCTCTTGAAGGACCCCCATTTTTAATACAAGAATGACTTAACCTATGCCATCAAAAATAGGGAAAGGATTAACATGTCTGTACGAGCGGAGGCTCCTTTCTGTAAAACTTGAATAACTAATCTAAAGTACGGGCTGATGTGTTCCCCTCACCAATGGAACACTGACTATTACTGCAGGAGTTCAACTGGTCCCATCAACCAAGAAAAATGGCATGTTGTTTTTGAGATGAAAGAGGTATAGAAACAATATTGATAAACAATAAGTCTCTAATAACATAGAACAACCTCATCATCTGTAATCTGAAACAAAGACCATGTAATGTTACCTGATAACTATTTATAGCTTGATGTTATATATAGATTAGTAATTTTACATGGACAAATTTACTGCTTCTGGCTGTTTATTTTGGAGATTACAGATTAGATCAATTGCATTAGGCGCAAATATTGGTTTAATAATTTATAGATGCTTCAACAATGATTACCTGGACCAGCACTTTTGAGGAATGCTCCTTCAGGGTTGAAAATTGACGACAGGTCTGGCTTCCACAAAAATAATGAAAGGATAAAATAAGAGAGACTTGGGGCAGTTTTTGCAGTGCCCTGAGCGACATGGGCTGTGGTGAGATTTGTAACTATCTCAGATAAGGAATCTGACAGAGCCAGTCTTGACATCCGGAGCATCTCGCTGCATGTATCCACTGAGACAGTGTGGTGAGTTTTCTGCTGGCCAGGGTAAGATACCAAGTTAGGGGGATTATTGCTTGTTAAGTGTTTCGTTGGCGGCACAACTCGCCTCAGTAATATTCAGCTTCCTCTCTTACCAAATGTGCCGAACAAACCAGGCATCGAGAGTTCTCAACATGAAACTCAGAACAGGTAACTAGCAATTTCTACTCGCTGCTGGAATTGGGCCTCCATATTGGACAGTAAGCATCAACTTTTTACGGAACACACTATGGGCACCAGCTGCATGGACCCCCACAGGTAAAGGAACAAATACCAGGAGGTTGTCAGAAAGGCATGGCGTTGGTCGTGGGAGATTTTAATCTACAAATAGATTGGAAAAATCAGATGGGCAAAGGTGGCCTAGATAAATTCGTAGAACAATTTTGGGATAGTTTCTTAGAAGGGCACTTTTTGGAACCAAGCAGTGAGTAGGATATACTAGATCTAGTATTTGTGTAAAGAGAAAGGATTCGTTACTGTCCTCGTAGTAAAAGTGGGTGGCTGTGATCATAAAATGATTGAATTTACATTCAATTTGAGGGAGAGAAGAGTGAATCCAGATTGGTTTTGTAAACTTAATTAAAGGCACTTATACCATCATGAAAGCAGAGTGAACTGGCAAATTAAATATAATTACGCAAAGACAGGTGACAGGGCAGACGATTCAATAGTATGTTTGAAAACAAAGCAACGAATGACTAAAGAGTAAAAAAGTTGAGTACAACCAAAAAATAGCCAAAAATATAAAATCAGAGTTTCTGTAAATATTTTAAAACAGAGTTGACGAAGTGAGCATTGGTGCAATAGAAAATGAATCTGGAAAATAGGTAGATAAGAAATGATCTGAATGTTTATTTTTCACTTTAGAAAATATAAGTACGGTAACATAGTTATTTCTGCAAAGTCAGGAATTGGAAGGGAGGCGGGAAATTATGATCACCAGGAAATGGTACTGAGTTAATTATTGGAATTCTGGCCTGACAAGTGCCTGGGTTCGGCTGGCCATCGTCCCAAAACATTAAAAGGAGTGGCTAGTGAGATAATTGATGCTTTGGTTCTGATTTTCCAAAACCCCCGGATTTGGGCACAACTCTATTAGACTGGAAGATAGCAAATGTAACCTCTTTGTTCAAAAAGGGAGGAAGGGAGACAGAAAACTGGGAACAGCTATTAGCTTGATATCTGTCGTAGAAATATTATTAAAGACATAGCTGGGCAGTTAGAGAAGTTCAAGGGAATCAGGCAGAATTAATGTGATTGTGAAAGGGAAATCATATTTAGCTAATTTGCTGGAATCCTTTGAAAATGTAACATGTGCTGTGGCTAACTGGGAACCAAAGAGTATACTGCATTTAGGTTTCCAGAAGGCATTTGACAAAGTGATACATCAAAGCTTAGTGGGTGGCACGGTGGTTCAGTGGTTAGCACTGCTGCCTCACAGCGCCAGACACTGGGTTCGATTCTACCCTTGGGCAACTGTCTGCATGGAGTTTGCACATTCTCCCCATGTCTGCGTGGGTTTCCTCCCACAGTCCAAAGATGTGCAGGCGAGGTGGATTGGCCATGCTAAATTGCCCGTAGTGTTCAGGGATGTGTAGATTAGATGGGTTACAGGGGTATAGGTCAGGGTGGGATGCTCTGAGGGTCGGTGTAGACTTATTGGGCCAAAGGGCCTGTTTCCACACTGTAGGGGATTGTATGATTCTGTGAAATCTGATTATGGAACATAAAGGCTTATGGTGTAGAGGGTTATATACTGGCTAGCTAACAGGAAACAGACAGTAGGCATAAATGGGTAATTTCTTCTTGGCATGATGTAATGAGTGGTGTGTCACAGACCTCAGTGCTGGGGCCTCAACTTCTTACAATTTATACAAATGACTTTGATAAAAGGACCAAGGTATGGTTGCTAAATTTGCTGATGACGCAAAGGTGGATAGGAAGTAAGTTGTGAAGAGGACTTGAACAGGCCACTAAGCGATATACATTGTTTGAGCGAATAGGTAAAGATCTGGCAAATGTGATATAATGTGAGAACTTTAGAAATTGTCAATTTTGGCAAGAAGAATAAATAAGAAGCGTGTTACCTAAATAGTGAGAGAATGCAGAGCTCTGAAGTCTAGGATCTTGATGTCCTAGCACATGAAACACAAAAGGCCAGTATGCAGATGCAGCAAGTCATTAGCAAAGCTTATGGAATTTTATTCTTTATTCTGAGACAAGTTGAATACGAAACTTGGGTGCTTGTGTACTAGACAAGAAACCAAAAGAACAGCGGATGCTGGAATTGCTGGAAAATCTCAGCAAATCTGGCAGCATCTGTGGAAGGAATGCAGAGCTAACATTTCAGGTCCAGTGACTCTTCCTCAGAACGCTGAGTAGGCAGGTCATTTTACGAGAATGTTGGACAGGCCGAGGTTATTTCCTAGGAGGTTAGAAGTATAAATGAAGCTTAAAACATTCAAAGCAACTTGACTGAGTGGATGTGGAAAGAACACTTCCTCATGTGTGGAATCTAGGCCGGCAGGTTACTGTTTTTCAAAATAAGGGGCCTAGGATGAGGTGAATTAATTGCCGCAGAAGGGTGAGAGTCTTTGCAACTCTCTTCTTCAAAAGCCAGTGGAAGCAGAGCCCAAGAACCTTCTTAAGGCAGAGGTGGACAGATTTTTGGTCATCGGGGTAGGTGGGAGGTGAAAGATCATCTGGGATATAGAGTTGAGTTGTCAGTCAGATCAGATTAAATGGTGGAGAAGGTGTGAGGGCCCATGTGGGCTAGTCCTGCCTCGACCTGTATGTTTACAAAATAGCACAAAACATTTTGTGCGGAGAGATTCTGAATATCATGTCAGCAGAATCCCTCCACACTGCTCAAAGCTGCTCCAGACTAAGAATAGCGGTGCCTTTCGCTTTGTCTCCATTGAGCTGTTCGCTCCATGATGAATGCCCTACCTCCCATAGCTGTTTAATAATACAGAGGCTTCAGGTGGTTTGCAGAAAGATGGATGACCCCCAACAGCGATCAGAGCAAGTCTGATCTTGTAAATAGTTTCACTGGGCTAGGGACATCACCTTATGTTTTTCTCATCCGTTGGAGGTTATGCCATAAATCAGTTCAGACAATAGTTCCAGTTGCAAAATTAAACAGCTTCTTCCTGGCTTCCTTCTGAATCTTCGAGTTATTAATTGACGTTGTTTCACTGGAAGTCAGAAAGATTTGACATTTACATGGTAACCTCAGTGTCCATGAAAGAATCTGCTGAGAGGTTGTTCTCTCTCTCAGTATGAAGGCTGTCCTCTGCATCATTATTGGGTAATTGCCAACAAGTCTTTGCAGAATATCTCTCAACTTTGTTTATTTCTCTCAAAGATTGTTTTATTAAAATGTCGTATCCATTTGTGTTTTAGTCAAAAAGCAGTGGGAAGGTGTGGCGTTCAACATTTCAAGTTACGCTTTCTAAAAAAACATCCTGTCTGTACTGAGCAACGTTATTTGGTTAAGGGAGCTGAGTCATTGCCAGGCCACAGTATGGAAGCAGACAAATAGGAAAATGGGGAATGTAGTAAATTTAGGATGTTATGATGTGTTTTTTGCAGTTCTTTTAAGTATCTCCATATCCTTCAACTAGTTTCCCATGATGATGGGCTGTTATTTTTCTGGAGCCAAGTTAAATGGTTTTTATTTAGCATTTTCTTTTTGCTTAGAAAAAGCACAAGGTAGAAATTTCTTTCTCTCTATAACTGTCTCTCTATAACTCCCTGTCTCGCTCTCTCTGTTGAATCTTTCTCTTCCTCCCTTTCTTTCACTTTCTGGACCTGTTGCTGATTTACATAGTTTCTGATTCTGCATTACTTCATCCTTTTGTTCCGACTGGCTAAAAACATACATCATTGCTCATCCTTCAAAGGGCATTATGTCAATTTCCTCTCCCATGAACAGTAACTCCCTGTCCAAAGGGTCACGGTAATTAAATAGTCTCTCGAACTGGCATTGCTGGCTGCAGTGAAATCTGTTGCTATATAGTTAAATTTGGTGAAGGTTGGCTGGGAAGGCATCTAATCCACGGTCTTTTATTTGTGCGAAGTATGCAGCTGGTTTGTTTTATCAAAATAAATGAGCTTATTGCTATTGTCATCTTTTCCATGATTGCAATATGCGATTAAGACAGAGTGGCACAATTGTGTGGTATTTGTTGAGCACATTGTTCTTTAAGCATCGACAAATAACAAACTGCAGTTGCCTAGGTGTCAGAAGGACACTGATTCTAGTTGGCAGACCTGAGCGCACAGTCTAGGCTGGTATTTCAGTGCACCGCAAAGGTTGGGGGTGCTGACTTTCGGATGAGGTGTCAAAAAATCATCAGGTGACTGCAAAACACACCATCCCTCAATAAGCCAATTTTAAAAAAAAGACAGGCTGTCTGGTGATTTGTGTGAGATCCCCTCTGTGTAGTTTGCCTCACATTACAATTACATTTCAAAAGTAATTCAGGAAAAGTCTGCAGGCCTACCAGCCACGGTTACGGAAATCTGTAAGCTTCAGCAGAGTTTGGAAAGGAACTTCTCCTCCTCCAAATGTTTTTCTTAAAAGAAACCTAAATCTGGCAGCAGAGGTAGAGTTTCCAACACCACCAACCCCCAGTTTGGAGTGGAGTCTACCAGCATCGGCACTTAGCTTCCTCATTGCTGCTGCTGGTGGCACAGAAGGAGGGATCCCTGTGTTTGTGGTTTGAGTGGGTGCAGTGCGCAGATTACAAATTGCCTTGTCTGAGTTCTGCTGGTGCTCTGGTTATTAGCAACTCACTGCTTCATTGCTAGTTGGGAGGATGATAGCCTTGAGATCAATACAAATGATCAAGAAACTCCATATTTGGGTGAGGGTGAGAGAGAGAGAGAGAAGTATAAACTGGTGGAGGATGAGTTCATATCAGCCTATGATGTGTGCTGTTTTGTTACTGGAATTAGGCATCTCTGTTGCGTCTTCCTGTGTACAGAGCCTTACCTCTCTGATGCTGGAATTTCACGTTGGTGGGTAGGAATTGGTGAATTGAATTGGGTTTGGTATTGGATTTTCTTTTAAAACTTGCTGTGTTTCATAAAAAGTCAAAAAAATTGCATGAAATCTCGGTCAGAGGTTCTCACATTGGTTATCCTTCTGTTGAATCAGAATTTGATGCTTCTCCTTATGAAACATCAAAGAAGTAGTATTTATTTAAAAGTTACTTATCCCTAAATCTATTTGTTTATGTTCTTTCATTTATTTAAAATAATGTTATTTTCCTCACCAAAATCAGAGTCATGTTATCTGGTTTGCTGATATTGAGACACCCAACTAAGGTAAATTCAATAATATTTACAAATCTTTGTAACACTTACAAATAGTAAGAAAGTGAGGGGAGCCAATGGTCTAGTGGTATTATCACTGGACTGTTAATCCAGAGACCCAGCTAATGTTCTGGGGACTTGGGTTTGAATCCTGCCACAGCAGATGGTGGAATTTGAATTCGATAAAAATCTGGAATTAAAGGTCTAAAGACGGAGAAGAGTCTAAATATGACCACAAAATTATTGCCCATTGTCAGAAAAAACCCATCTGTGCTTCCCTCCAGGGAAAAGAACTGCAGTCGTTACCTGGTCTGGCCTACATGTGACTCCAGACCCACAGCAAAGTAGTTGACTCTTAAACTGCCCTCTGGGAAACTGGGGATCGTGCAACAGATGTTGGCCTAGCCAATGATGCCCTATTTCCATGAATGAATAAACAAAAAGTAATTTAAACAAGAAGTAATTAAGCATTATGAGTAGTGTCATGTGATTTACTCTGGCAAGTTTATAAATGGATCATGAAAAAGAGCCCTCTTGTGGTGCACTGGTAGTGTCCCTACCCCTGGACCGAGAGACCTGGGTTCAAGTCCCACCTGCTCCAGAGGTATATAATAGCATCTCTGAACAGATTGGTTAGGAAAAAATAGGTTAAATCAAAATATTGGATGTATGGAATTGTTTGTTGTGTGAGGAGCATGAGTTTAGGAGCTTGGCTAATTGGGTTCAATACAGGTCAGAGCGGTGAACAACCGCTAAGATCTGTGAGATGCTGAAGGAGCCAGTTCTGGAGTTTGGAAGGCACAGAATCTGGGAGCATGAGTGACCTGGGCTGTATGTAGCACAGGAGGGGAAAGAGCAATGTGACTAAGTTGTGTTTCTCTGGAAATGTGTGTGATGTGATTTTGATTCGTGCAAGCTAACCAAGAATTATCTCTACTACCACTATACCTTCCAACCAATCCCCAAGTCATTCAGACCACGATTTGGACTTCTTAAGTTACAAATTTCCATGATGAAAGAATGCTGCAATTGTGCAATTTTAGCATGTAACAAGAGTTTGGGTTGGGAGCATAAACTTGCACAGTCCCTGTATACAACTGAAGTAAACTGAATGCAACTTAATCATATCAGAATAACGGAGACATTTATTCTTCAATGAACAACATTGAATTCACATTTTATATTTTTTTTAAATGTGCTTCACCAGTTTTCCACTTCATAAGACTTCTATAATTATAAGGAAATTATGTGATTCTTGGTACACACAGATAAAACTGTCCTCTGACCACACTGATGCAAACCTTATACTGTGAACTTTGAAGGCAATAGACTTTAAAAAACTATATTATTGGTATCATTCTTCAACTAAAGTACTTAAAATGGAGAAACTGTTCCCTCTGGTGAGAGTGTGCAGATCAAGGGTGACATTTCTTGACAATTTCAATAGTTAGGATTTTGAGGGGTAGGGAACCAAAGTAGATAGATGGAGTTAAAATGCAGACAGGCCATTGTGTAAACAAATGGCAGGCTTAAGGGGGTGAATGGTTGCCTCCTCTTCCACTACCTGTGGCCTGTTTTAGAGGTGAAGGAGCTGATGTAAATAGTAGACCTGTTGATTGTTTTGGGGCGGTGTGATTTTTTTTTAATGGAAGGATTTCCCTGTGGTGCAAGTACTGAATGTAATATTGCTTTGAGATAAAGGGGCATGGGCAGTCTTTGCAGCTGCTAGCTGACTATCAGATTGCCTAGTGGCTCTGGGCAGCAAACCCCCTTTTGCTGAAGGGCAGAAGTCCCACTATTGTCTAGTTACAGCCAACCCTTCGTATTATCGCTGTGAGACAGTTCTTTTCGAAATCACTGTGCTCACAATTGACTTACTTTTAATATTCACTTCATGATGTGGCCTGATAGTTGGTTGTGAGATAAATATTGGCCATGAAGATGCACCAAAGTGTCAGTCTAGCTTGTGTTCAAGTCCTTGAGTACAGTAGTGTGCATACGAGCATGCAAATTAGGAACAAAAAAAGCCCCTCTTCCAACCCCGGCCTGCACTGTAATTCGATATGAGCCTGGCTGATCTGTTTGTATTAGTAACCTGCAAATATAAAGTTAGCTTCTCATGAAGGTGTTCAGTGGTAATTATGAAGTGAGTACATCATTTAAAACCCACGTATGCTACATTCAATACAATAAAACGTTTGGAGGTTGTTTTACAGTGACACAAACAGCGTAAGAGTGGAAGTTCTTATCAATTCATTGCAATTGATTAAATTACAGCAGCCTATAGATTGCTGCATTATTCCATGTGCTTGTCGACTCCTGAAGTTTCAGTAGAATGGTCAAATGCTGGTGTTGTGTAAGATAATGTATATCAGCCATAATTGGAGACATCATGACATACAGCTTCATGTTACCAGCTGTATAATGTAATCAGATATCTTTGTCTTAATCTTGTATTATTACCTAAGTGCCTCTTCTGGTTCATCTTTCACCACAAACTGCTGGAAACCCCCCAGACTAACAGAGGAAGGAAGATAGATGACTGCACTCGACCCAAAATGCCCAGGTCTTATTATCACTATTAGAACAGCTGGTCAATCCAGCTGTAAAAGATTATACTCTTTACTAGTCTCTGATCCCAAGGTAGCCCGTGTGTTTATAGTAAGGCAGATAATTCGTGTGACAACAAAAATCTGTAAGCTTTAATTGGCCATCATCTGCATATCACTTATGATTAAAACCACATTATTTGTTAAAGGGCAGTTTTATTATATGTGGATGTTTTAAGCTGTTAACGTTTGTGAATAATGTTAACAATTGTCAAATTTATTCATTATACATATCATGGGATAAATGTATTATTCTGTTGATTTTAGTGGGTTTAGCTCTCTGCATATTATCTACAAAATGGTGATTAGAAATGTGATTGAGAATTAATGAGAGTTATAAATATGTAGACTGTTTATTGGCGTATGTAGATATTATTAAAACTACCACATGGCAGAAATTCAACACAAATGCATAATAAGCAAAACTTAGTTCCCTGAATTCAAATGAATGAATCAAAGTGGAAATTAACTTAGTTTTAAAAGTTGTCCATGTGCAATTTGCTTTGTGAATTCCTAGATTTCTTAATGTGTGATATGTACCTTTATAGCAGACCTGACTTGATACGTACCAGGTAATGGATGTGAGAGGGTCGTAGATTTGAAAGTAAGCTTTAGTTTTGCTGGTTCTTTGATTTACCTCAGGGGTTGGTGCAGTGAATGTTTTGACCTTGTGTTCTGAAGCATTGGCTGGTTCAGGTCACTGGAATTCACTTTAGGAGAGAAACAGTGTTTGTAATTGTTGCACTGTGTTGGAGATTAATTTAAATTACCCTGAGGGTTGACTGGTCCAGAAACAAGATTTTCAGCTTTTTGCTTTATGTGATTTTAAACAGGGAATGTATAGTACTTCTGGCCTTGCCAATCTATATGTTTCCCCCATTCCCCTATCAGCACTGAGATCACTATCTAATGATACATTAATTTCTGGTTGGTTTCTTCTGGCTTTTGCTATGACTCTACAAGTATTTGGTACTTTCCGTAGTTCCTTTCGGTTGCACGGTTGCACAGTTCCACAGTGAGTGTGCGGCAGGTGCTGAAGGACCTTTTTGCTAACTTCACAACTTCTGCACAAACCCATTGATTCCAGACGTGGTTGCAAAGGTAGACAGTCCCCTTGGATTTCAGCATGACTTGGGGAATGACCAGAGGGTGTACTCTGAGCCGCCAAAGATTATGGATGTCAGAATTGAATCTGGTTTGATGAAGCTAAAGGTACATCACAGTGGGTGCAGCAATTGTTCTGGGCTAGTAATTCGGAGCTCTCAACTAATGAAAAATTCGTCAATTAATTAAATAAATTAGAGTCCTTTAGTGAAAGAAATCAGCCTTCAGATCCAAAACAGTTGGTTGACTTAACTACCCTCTGTAATGAATTAGCAAATCTTCTGAAAAGTGAGTGTTAAGGGGGTGGGACGGTGAATTTAGTGTTTGCTTGTGCCAGTGTCAGCTAGCTTACAACAGTGCTAGGATATAATAATTTCGCTCCCTCCCAGCAGCCAGTTAAAAGCATGGTTACTGGTGCCTGGTTTTAGCAAATGTACTGATTAGCAGGAATCACAAAGCTATTCACTTGAGCCCTCTTAGAGTCTAGAGCAGATCAAAATTTGATGCAATTATCATTAATGGCATTCAACTACTAATTTTACACTTTTTTGCTTCAATTTCAGATCTTATCCACTCTTGTCAAAGGAATTTCAAAGCCAGTGACCTGTAAAATTCGAATTTTACCATCTGTAAGCATCTCGGTGTTTTCTCGTCCTCTTCTTCCTAAACACCTAAAGTAACTGGCATGTTCATTTTTTTTCAACTAATGGAAAAGCTGCAGTCATGCAGTTGTTACTAGTCTGGTAGGCCAGGCAACTGGACTTGCGACCCAGAAGAAGTGAATTCAAATCCGACCATTCAGTTGAAATCTTTATTGAAAATTAGGAAATAGAAAAGCTGGAATTAGTACAAGTGAGGGCAAAGCTTTTGAAGTGTTTTTTTAAAAAAAACTCAAATGCTTCATTAATATACTTTGACACGCATCAATATGGTTGCCTCTGAGCTGCCTTCTGAAGTAGGTGAGCAAATTGCTCATCTGCATTGGTTCAGGAAGAAGGTTGAACGACCTCTCTTCAAAAACAGTGATGGATCAGCAATGAATATCAACCGTACCAGTGGGGCCTACACCCAAGAATGACAAAACTAAAGCCTTCTGTTCAAGTTCAGCCTTGTATCTCTTAGAACCTGCTCAAGTGCTTTAAAGTGCAGCAATCTTCCTTGTTTACAATCGAGAATAACAACCTTGGCTGATTTTCTGCATGAAATTTAATTATTTGAGAGTACATCAACTGGCTACTATGAAAAGGAGGCTTTGTTTACCTTCCCCTGACCGTACTGCCACTATGGCTGCTTGTTTCTGAAGCAGCCCTCATCGAAATCTCCTCTCAGAAATGAGGAGCTCCCTGGTTTTGTACAAAAAAAGGGTCAGAGTAGCAATCCAGTTGCAAGTCCTCAGAAAATCTGACCCAACGTATTCAAAATACAAAAAAAAGCTGCATGTAGAGGAGATCATAGTGTGGAAGCAGGCCATTTGGCCCATCAAGTCCACAGTGACTGTCTGAAGAGCGTCCCACCTAGACCCACCACACCCCCAGCCAATCCCTGTAACTCTGCATTTAGCATGGCCAATCCACCTAACCTGTACCTCTTTGTATATGCTCTGCCAGTATCGCTAACTTTGAAATGTCTACAGTTTCATTAAAAGATGCTTTTCACTCTGGTACTATAACCGTGAAGAATGTACCAGTATGATCATCATTTAGTGTTCATGTTATAACTATCTCTCCGATTATGATACCTACATTTTCTTTAGATACACCAGAAAGGAAATTAGAAATAAACTCAGCAACAGATAGTCCCAGTGAGTGTTTGATCAGAACCACTTCCTAAGCTGCCATTTTCTAACCAGCTGCTGAATGTTTTTAATCAGTAAATGTTGTTGTTCTCCTTTGGGAACATCCTCAGGATGATCCTAGGAAGCTGGGCCTATGAGTATAGTGTAAAGGAAACGCTCTTCAACTATCTCCCACTATTACCTCAGTAACCCGGCTAAACAATGTCAAAAGAGCCATGTTGGACTCAAAATGTTAACTTTGTTTCTCTCAGAATAAATGTACTAAACTTGCTGAGTTTCTCCAGCGCTTTGTTTTTATTTATAAGCAATGGCAGCAGCAGATATTCCATCAATAAGCACCAAACATTGCTATTTAAAATTCTACGGCCATTGGGTTAACATTTAAATGTTTGTGGTAACACTCATTGTTTAAAGTGTCATTCGTCAAATTAAGCAGTAGAATATAAAACTGATACTCACCCCCGGACCTCATGCTTATTTCTTTAATAGTTGTTTTTAATTGCAGCTAGAAGACACCATTAACCTTGTAAAACGCATTGAAAAAACAGGGGTTGCAGCTGTAGCAGTACACGGAAGGTAAAAGCAAAATCTGGACATTCTTCTGTGGTTTCCTGAGTAAACTGAGTTATAGGAATTGAGTGAAATGGATTGACAGCCTGAGACCACCTGAGATGTTTGAGCAGATGGCTTATAGAACCCGTATTTAGTTCATTCCAGAATGGAATTCTGCAGCTTTAACAATGTTAATAATGTGCTTTAATGTCATTTCACCTGACACCAGTTCCATAAGGAAAAAAACTGAATTAGGGAAATAGAAAAGAACGAAGCTGGTATGGTAGAGCGTCCTTATCTGAAAATATAGTGAAGTCGTTCCTCAATATTCGGGTATCAACTCGGTTTACCTGCAGCTCTGAGATTACTTGATCACGAGTTCAGGCTCTACTTCAGGATTTGAATACATAATTTGGACTGGCAGTTCATTTTAACATTGAGGGAGTGCTGCAATGTGGAATATGTTGCCTTTTGGTTGAAACTGTAAACTGAAGTTCTATTGGTGTTTGATCAGGTGGACATTAGAGAGCCATCAGCATCAAATTTAGCATTTTAATATTTAGAGTCATAGAGGTATACAGCACGGAAACATACCATTGGGTCCAACCCGTCCATGCCGACCAGATAGCCTAAATAAATCTAGTCCCATTTGCCAGCTTTTGGCTCATATCCCTCTAAACCCTTCCTATTCATACACTCATCCAGATGCCTTTTAAATGATATTTGTACCAGTCTCTACCACTTCCTCTGGCAGCTCATTCCATACATGCACCACCCTCTGCATGAAAAAGTTGCCCCTTAGGTCCCTTTTAAATCTTTCCCCTCTCACCTTAAACCTATGCCCTCTAGTTTTGGACTCCCCTTCTCTGTTTGCTTTCTCCATACCCTTCATGATTTTATAAACCTCTTTTAAGGTCACCCCTCAGCCTCTGATACTCTAGGGAAAATAGCCCCAGCCTATTCAACCTCTCCCTATGACTCAAACCCTCCAGCCCTGGCAATATCCTTGTAGATCTTTTCTGAACTCTTTCAAAGCTCACAACATACTTCCAATAGCAGGAAGACCAGAACTGCATGCAGTATTCCAAAAGTGGCCTAACCAATGTCCTGTACAGCTGCAACATGACCTCCCAACTCCTATACTCAATGCACTGACCAATAACGGCAAGCGTACCAAATGCCTTCTTCACTATCCGGTCTACCTGGGACTCCACTTCCAAGGAACTATAAACCTGCACTCCAAGGTTTTCTTGGCTCTTGTAAGAAACATAAGTATTTTTATGCTATATAAATTGAATATTGAATTGAAGAGGTTGCACATTGCTTCCGCTGGAAACTTTAGGACTTTATCTCAGTATTTGAAATATCCACATGAGTTAGAAGTGCTATTCTGCATTCTGCTTACGTTGTTCTTTGTGCTAAGGCACTGCAAATCCTGACGACTGTCTGCGTTAGTGACCTTTTCACATTAGACAATTTTATGCTAATCTAACTACTGATTCATGAGCCAATTAAATTAATTGTTTCCCATTTTGCCTGAACAAAGCCCCTATAATTGAGAGCACTGCTTATCAGTAGTTGGCATGTACAAGACTTTTCTAAAGAGAAAATCTCTAATTGGAAATATTTGCTGGCATAGATTAGTCGCAGTACTTGCAACCTGTTGTCTAGTCAACGGCATTAATACCTAGGCTGACATTGTGTCACAACACATGAGCAATGACTACCGATCCTTGGTAAGGACTCAAGCGGGCAGTATTGCTGCTCTGTTGGAGGTAGTTTTTCGGTCACAGTATAGGCTGTTCTGTTAGTGGTACAGGGTCTCCTCACTTAAAGTTACTGAAAATCACAACTTTATGTGAAGCATTGATTCCCACAGGAATCAAGTGTTAAAACTGGAGTTAGGTTCCTTAAGGCCTTCCTCAGCAGGCATAGAATTGGAAATGTTTAATCTTTACCCTCTAAGTTGAGATATGGTACCAACTGTACTTTAAATTTAATTTGCAACTTCCAATCTCTCCTGTAGTTGGATCCTCAGAGAGTGCAGCCTGGAGGCTGCTGCTCAGGGTCTGCACTAAGGGACTGAGGGTCTTTGCTCACTGAGCTCTATCCACCTGCTGAGACAGTTGCTTGTCCCTAGCTGCACTGTGACTGTTGTCTAGTGATGTAGCAACTCTCTTTACTGCTCTCTGCTAGTCTCAACACTTCATGGGGCTGTCCTTCCTGGTTGACTGCAGATTTGCTCCCTCTCGCGCTTGCTGTCTCTTTCGTGAGAATCTCGCACTCTCTCTCTTGCTCTCTTTTGCACTCACTTTTTCTTTTTCTGTCTCTATCTCTCTCTCTCTCTTTATCTCTCTCTCTCTCTTTATCTCCCTCCCTCACTCTTGCCCTTTCTGTGCCTCGCACTCTCTGGTGCTGGGGTTTCTGCACAGGATCATGGGGGGTGATGGCAGAAGGTGCAGGCATAAAGAACATAAACAGGAAATTTGAAGGTTTCTAGTTCTGATAACATCATTACTACACTGAAAGGGACAGTGTTAAATGCAGATTCCCTGTCATGTGTTACCACACACTACTATCTGGAGTCCAAGTTGCTGTGGCATTGTGTACATTTTACAGACGAGATGTAGTCTAGAGTTACGGATAGTGCTGGTCGAGGCTTCAACTTTCTTCCGATCATGTTTGGTCCAATATGAAAGCATCCGCCTTGCCATCAAGGCATGAGGTTGGGTTTGAACCTGAAGCTCTGGTTCCGAGGCAGCTTTGCCTTCCGTTACCCTACAAGACCAGGGTTGCTGCACACGCTGACTGGGTCCACTCTTTTGTGTAATTACTCACAGATCAAAATGCAGCCTGTGAGACATGTTTCTAGAAAACAATAGCAAATATAAAGTTCAAGAGGATGCAAATAATTAAAAGGAAATGGAACAGGGATCAAGATCTTTTGAAAGGTTGTAATAATTCAAAAGGCTTTTCAGCTTCTTATCAGCCCTTGGCCCAGGTTAAAGAGAGGGAGAAGGCTATCAAGCGACAAAGTTGAATGGCAAGGAAAGGCACAATTTGCCGGCAAGTGACGGAGCAGGCCAGCATCTGAGCCCTTTGTTTAATGGATATT
Source organism: Rhincodon typus (assembly GCF_021869965.1). Taxonomy (NCBI): domain Eukaryota; kingdom Metazoa; phylum Chordata; class Chondrichthyes; order Orectolobiformes; family Rhincodontidae; genus Rhincodon; species Rhincodon typus. Next base: position 43,826,442 of record NC_063346.1, read on the forward strand.
GAATTGACGTTGGTGGTACTTTGGGGCAAGCTCTTCAGAACTTTCCCCTTTTACCGTTCCACAGTTCTATCCCAGAGAGTCAGCATTGGAGCTAGGTTTGAGATCATGTCTAACAGGTGCCGCCCCATGGATGCATAAAGGTATTGCTGCCCTTTCTAGCGGATGGCACAACTGAGTCTGGCTCAGTGCTGACTGGAGCTTTTGAAGAAGATTCCCCATCGACATTACTCAGCAAGTAGGCCATGCTTGTAGATCTGGTTTGTGAGATCGCAATCGATTGGAATATGGTCTGTTTGGCATTCCTGGTGCTTCACAAAGAACACTGTGACTGAGGCACTTTGTACAAATCATCCAATGTTTAATTCAAAACATCATGTTATATTTGTTCCATCAGGTCTGTTGTGATAGTCTCAGTTTGGAATTAGAGCTTCCACATGATGCTGCTGACTTAGCAGATTTGTGATGGTAGGAGATTCTGTTACATTTATCACTCTCTCTAATTGACGATAAATTGGTATATGTGAAGTGTGATGGAAATTACAATTGGCTCCACTTCAAAACAGTCCTTGATAGTTAAGCCTGACAGTCTGATTTTTCTATTGTATGTTCCTTCATTGTTTAGCATTAGTTTTCCAAAGAATATTTGTCCGTGCTGTGGCAATGAAGATCATTCAAACTTTTACATGGTGGGATCTCTTTTATTACTTGCACCAATCTTTCCTTGCCAGTGTTCAGAATTGTAGAGGTTTCACTGCAGTTTGGTCCTTTCTGTCTGTGCTGCATCTTTGCTAAAACAACCCAATGAATCCCTTTGTGCTGCCTTCCCCCTGTCCTTGTCCTTTACTTTGAACATTTATACACTTCTCATTTAATTGCTACAACTGTCTCTCTTCTTTAATTACTCTTTATGGAAAAGCATTCAATCCTGCAGAAACACTAGGTTAAACAATTTCTCCTGCCCTTTCTACATCCACTATTCGTTGTCTTGTTTATGACTTGCCAATCAGTAGAAATAGTTTTTTTTTCCTGTTCAGCTCTTTGCGGCCCAATGGAAGATTCCTGTTTAATTTGTTCTTGGGGTATGGGCAATTCAAATTTATATGTCACTACTTGTTGAGCTGAGGAGCGGAGTTTTCTTGAGCCTCTGTGATCTTTATAGTGTTGGCATTTCGTGGTCTGCTAGTGAGAAGGGAGCTGTGATCAATGGTTAAGTTATAACGGTCTGGAATTCTGAAGAAAAATTGAAGATAATGTTCTAAAGATGTGTTTTGCGATGTTTCACCCTGACTGTTCTAGCTATGCTGTGTTGTATTCTACAAAAAGTATCAACTTGGTCAGTTTTAAATGATATGTAGAATTCGCAGTCTGCCCACCATCAGATCACAATGTAATTTTGAGTTCCTCTGTTGGCTTAATCGGTAAAGCTGCATACTGCATCACTGCACCTTGAATAATAACAAATATTTTCAATAATAAAATGTCATTCTTCACAGGATTGTTAGCAAACAAAATTTGACACGGAGCCACATAGGAGGTATTAGGACAGATGGTCACAGGTCTGAGGGAGTTTTTAAAGAAGGGTTTGAAGAATTCTAGTGCTTTAGGGCCTAGGCACCTGAAGACGTGTCATCAACAGTAGAATACTGACAATTGGAAATGCACAAGAGGCCAAAATTCCATGAGTGTGACAGAGCAGTGACGGCTAGAAGTGACAGAAGAGGAATTTGTAAGGACAGTGGCCCCTACTCTCGAGGTGTCTGTAACATTGAATGTTGAAATGCTTTGCTTTTTTCTTCTGTACCTATCGTGTACTATCCTAAAATATCTTTTCCACAGAAGAAAAGAGGAAAGGCCACAACACCCTGTGCACTGCGATGTAATTAAAGCAATCTCTGAAGCTGTGTCTATCCCTGTAATAGCAAAGTAAGTAAAATAAAACAGTCCACTAATGCACAAAGCTAGATCCACAGGCATTTCAGGACTATTTATAGTTTTCAAAACACATGCAGTATTGGAAGAACCAGCCATTTAAATGCCAGTCCAATAGAAAAGTATATTGGGTAGTTCTGATTCTTTGGACAATATTTGCTGAATAATCCTAAGTGCACAAAGAATTATGCTGACAATCGAATTAAAATTGCTAATCGAGTTTATTATGCAGTGCACTTGCATGTACTGAAAGCAACATATTGTAACACACACAGCCCTCTTTGCAGACAGGAAGAACATGTGCACACACTCTGCACCTGTTTTTATTCAGTAAAATAGGTGACAGCAATTCTGAGTCATTTCACATTGTAATGCCTTGACCGATCAGAGTCAACCTTTTTAATTTTTATTTAAAAGGCACAGCAATTGACTGTCTCTCATCACTAACTGGTACATTCTCTATGAAAATACCACAACCAATCAAATTTCACTTGCCAGCCGATCAGCACTCTCCTGCCATACAATATGGTGTTGTTTTCCGTTTAGTAACACTTGTTAATTATCCAAATGAGTACAGGATGAAAAGATGTGACAAGAGCTTTCTGCAGGTCAACGTCTAGAAATCCTGAAGCGAGTAACTAGCTGCTGTCTACGTCTGCAAAACATTAGTCAAGGGTATGATGAAATACTCCACACTTACCTGAATGAGTATAACTCCAACACTGCTTAAGCTTAACTCCATCTAGGAAACTCTGTTTAACTGGAACTACATACCCATAAACATTCACTCCCTCCACCACTGACGCACAGTCACAGTAGTGTGTACCACCTACCAGATGCAGTGTAAAAATTCACCAAGGCTTCTTAGGCAGCACTTCCAACCCACAAATGCTACCATCTAGAAGGACAGGGGAAGCAGATACATATTAATACCACCACCTGCAAGTTCCCCTCCAAGCTACACACCATCCTGACTTGTAAACATATTGCCGTTCTTTCACTGTAAATGGGTCAAAATCATCTGCACCAAGTGGACTGCATTGGTTCAAGAAAGCAGCACTACACTACCTTGCTAAGGGAAACTAAGGATGGGCAATAAATGCTGGCTCAGCCAATGACGCCCACACCCCATGAATGATTTTTATTTTAAAAAGGTGTCTTTTTTGAGTAATACTCAAGTCTAGTCCCAGCAAGTGACCTTGTATTTCAGTAAATATTTTCAGAATCAGTAGCTGAGCTATTTTGCTGTTTACTAATTGTTATTAATAACTATTTAAATTGAAGTTTTAAAAAAAAAAGTTTTCTGTTTTGATTAATAAATCACAAGATTACAGATTTTGGCCCAACACTTTCCAAGGCCTAAAATCTATATTTCAACATAACACACGTTCAGCTGATGGGTAACCCTGAATCCAAAAAAGACCCGGATGAATTGGTTATCATAAGTCAGATATTGCCCATTACACTACAATATCATCCAGTGCTATACGATGTAGTAATATTGACAAACATAAAATCTGTATCCATTGCCAAGTTTCAGCTAATTCTAGGGATTCAATAGCTGGGAGGTCTATGTTGACACACGTGTCAATAAGCCCCAGCAATCTCTCATTGTAACACCATATTAAAGACAGCTTTACATGTATCTTAACATATTTAATATGATTTGATGTTAATTATTTCAGTGTTTGTAGATAACTCTCATTCTGATTTCTGTTCAAACTTTATTATCATAACACAACAAATAATATGGTCTGGAGAAATTCATATTTTACTCCCACATTCAGATAGAAGTACTGCAGTTTTATTTAATTCTTTTTCTTAACTCCTGAGTAATGAGTTTTCTTTCATCTTCTCAAGTTTAGATTCTGTTAGACGAAACAAAGCATCCAGTGCTGTATGATGCAGTAATATTGACAAACATAAAATCTGTATCCATTGCCAAATTTCAGCTAATTCTAGGGATTCAAAGCTGGGAGTATTATATGGTTCCTAAAATCAGTTACAGTTCAGAGTTGGAACTTAACAACTACTTCTTTAACAACACACTAATTGTTAGCAAAAACAGAAATTTCTGGAAAAAACTCAGCAGGTCTGGCAGCACCTATGGAGAGAAAGCAGAATTAACATTTTGTGTCCAGTGACCATTCTTCAGAACACTCCACAGATGCAGCCAAACTTACTGAGCTTTTCCAGCATTTTCTGTTTTTGTTTCTGATTTCCAGCATCTGCAGTTCTTTGGTTTATTATTTAATGATAATCATTAATAAAGTATAGTATCAGTCAACCTAAGGGCTGTAATTCCTTTCCAGTTCTGTTATTCTTTGTGTATCCTTCATTATTTGTCTTTCTGTACCTAACTTACCCTTATCCTGCATTGCCCTCTGTTCCAATACCAAACCTTGAATCTCCTTGCTTACAGCAGGAGATGCTCTGCTATCAGTTAACCCTTGAGGCAACTTACAGGCCAAAACATACTGAGCTTAAGATCCTTGTAGCAACATTTAGGCCAATTATTGCCTCTTCATAATTATCTTAATAAAATTCAACATGTATATTTTCATAGTTAATTGTTTTCTAGCTCGCTGGTTTCACAAACCCACTATAAATGAAAAAGTGTTCAAACGATTTGAAGAATGAAACAGACCTCTTTTTGTTTTCTTCCTTCCTTTTACTGAAAACGTACATTTTACCATATGGTCATAGGAGGATATATCTTCTATTGCATCACTGCTGAAACCTGCAACCAAACCTGGGTTATTTTGAAGCAAACCTCTTAGCAAGAGAGCTTCAAAGAATATTGGCATTTTTCCTTTAGTTTCTGCAGTTTACCAAAATGATAGCTAGTGTAGTGAGTACTGAGAAATGGAAGGAGAAAAGGATATTTTTTTTTAAGAAAGGTCCCGTTCCATTGCTGCGCACACCTTGTACTATCTCAGAAACCTGAAACAACAGAAGTTCTGGAAAAGCTCAGCAAGTCTCGCAGCATCTGTGGAGAGAAAGCAGAGTTAACATTTTGGGTCGAGTGACCCTTCAGAACGCTGAACAGTATGGAAGAAGGGTCACTAGACCCAAAACATTAACTGTGATTTCTCTTCACAGATGCTGCTAAACCTGCTGAGCTTTTCCAGCAACTTCTGTTTTTGCTTCTGATTTACAACATCTGCAGTTCTTTGGGTATTTTGCTCAGAAATCTGAAGTTGCTTAATCTTTATTACATTTGTTTTTGTGATAATTTTCAAAAAAGCAATACGCTCATCAGATTGTAATGCCAGCATTTCAGGTCAGTGACTAGCTGTAAAATAACATCATGTCTAGGTATGTCTTTAGCTCCTTACTTGCCATGCCACTGAATTGTGGAGTGGATTTTTTAATTAAACTCTCAGCAATTGTCCTCATCAATTAGATGTTCCTGTCTGTATAAATGTTTTGCCTCCAGTTTTTCAGAAGCTCCACTCTCTACCGCATGAGAATATCCTGTGTGGCTTTCTTACTCCAGCAATTCTCATCTAAATGACCTCAAGGAGGATTTTCACCTTCTACTACCCTGCCCTAGTGATTGTCCTTCTTCTAAAATAGGAGAATGATCAGATGCTAAACGGAAACATTCCTGCTATCTACAAATCCAGGCTGCAGAAGCCAATTATGGTGCTACTGTGAAGGATTGAGCAAGGCTGGAGAAGTTAAAAGGGATCATGAATTAAATTAATTTTGCTATTAATGTTCATCTAATTTCCAAGAACTTTATGCATCTACTCATAGAGTAGAATCCCTACACTGTGGAAACAGGTCTTTTGGCCTATCGAGTCCACACTGACCCTCAAAAGAGCATCCCATCTAGATCTACCCCCTTACCTAATCATGTAACACTGCATTTTCCATGGCTAATCCACCTAACCTATGGGCAATTTCCCATGGCCAATTCGCCTAACCTGCACATCCCTGGACACTACGGGCAATTTCCCATGTCCCCAGTCCACCTAACCTGCACATCTTTGCACCTGGAGGAAACGGACAGAGACACGGGGAGAATGTGCAAACTGCACGCAGACAGCCGCCTGAGGCTAGAATCGAACCTGGGTCCCTGGTGCTGTGAAGCAGCACTGAGCCAATGTGCTGCCCGTCTGCACAGCTAAAAGTTATAGCTTAAAAATCTGTTTCAAAGGATTGCACATAACTGTTATAAAAAAAATCTGAGTGTGTTCCAGTCGGCCACGAGTGGTTTGTCCAAGGGTCAATGCTATGTTATCTCAGTTCCAAAATATTCCAGTAGTCAAGTAGTCTGTTTGATTTGTTTTGCTGTACTGTATGTTTTGTGTGTTCTGTTATCACTGCAGTTATGATCAATTTACAATCAATTTACTGTCCACCTCAGCGGAGGATCTCAGGAGATCATCAAAGAATATTCGGGCATTGAAGAATTTCAACGGGTAACAAATGCATCTTCAGTCATGGTAGCCCGTGCTGCCATGTGGAACCCTTCCATCTTCCGAAAAGAAGGATTGTTACCGACAGAGACTGTTTTAAAGGAATATCTAACATATGTGAGTAATTTTAGGTGTCACTGCCTTTCAGACAATTTAACATAGTTAATGTGAACTGTTGAATAAAGTGATTTTAAAAGGAAACACCTGGAGAACATATACTCACAAGAGAACAATCATTTTGTCTGCTTTCTATTTGGCACCATTCTAATTGTTTATAATTCAATGTTCAGTGTATCTCCTGTGAATCCACAAACAAGTGACCACATAAGGGAAAGACTCCCAAGAGCTGTAGGGTTAAAGATTTTTTTTTTCCCCCTTGACAAATTTATTATCTGTCTCTTTTTGCCTTAATGTTTAGCTTTTTGAAATTGTAAGTCAAGGCAAAGTTGGCCGTGATGCCACCAACAAAGTCTGATGGAAACAATACCATGCATGAAACCACCTTAGCGGCCAGAAAAATTTCCAACCCGTGACTGTCTATGTAACTGCACTCACCAGAAAAGTTCAAGTTAAAGAGACAAAAAGCTCAGTATAATTCTCAAGGTCAACAAAAGCTGTGTCTCTTATCAAAAATGTCTTAAATTGTTGGTAAATGTTTTCTTAGAAGAAGTGTCTAAATGTTAAAGTATTATATTTTGTGAACTTGTCCCTATTAGAACTATTTACAACTGGATGGCCAATCACTATCTACACATCCTTCATTCTCCCAGCATCCAAACGGCTGGGAGAATGAAGGATAGTGAAAGTGACAGAACACCTCAAAAGGATGAAACCCACCTGCAGTGGCTCAGTGGTTTGTAGGTCCTTCACATAGGAATCCAGGTTTTAATCCAAGACCTGCCCACCATGCAAATTGGCCAGTCTCATGGAAAACAGCACACACCAATTAACAAAAAGCCATAAAAGGAGAGAAAATTTTTAGTCCAATTATTAGGTGAATTTACTTAATGCTTTATAGATTTCTGTTATATTAATGATATAAATATTGCTATTAATTGTGCATAATTTGTGCCACACTATGAAACAGTGGATAGAGATTTGTAAATCCACAGGCACTGTTTCAGAGAAGGATTGATGTTGCTATGTTTTCTCTGTTCTCCAGGCAATTAAATATGACAGTCATTACTCAAATACTAAGTACTGTCTATGCCAAATGTTAAGAGAGAAATTAGAATCAGCTCAAGGGAAGAAGTTGCATGCTGCACAATCGAATAAGGAGATCTGGTAAATATTTCATTTAATGTTTAGTTTAAGGAAAGTGTATTGTATCTTGTGAAGAATAAGAAGGCTTTGTACATATAAGGGAAGAGTCATGTTTTCTAGAAACTGACAGTAGTCTTCATTTGACTTCTATTTAGGAACTTTGGACCATGTCCCTTTAATACCTTTGCTGAACAAAAATTTATCTGCCACGGATTAAAAATTAACAAACTCTCTAGCGTCCACTGCTGTTTATGGAAGAGAGTTCCAAACATCCCATCACCCTTTGTGTATGTATAAGTGCTTCCTAACATCTCTCCAGATGGTCTGTCCCTAATTGTCAGACTATGCGGCCCAGTTCTAAAACACCCAACCATTGGAAATAATTTATCTCTATCTATCCTGTCTTTTCCTGTTAATATCTTGAAGACTTTGAGCAGATCACCCCTTAACCTTCTAAATTCTGGAGAAAACAGGCCCAATTTATATAATCTGTCCTCATAACTTAAATCCTGAAGTCCAGGTGTCGTTGTAAACCTATGTTGTACTCCTAAGGCCAAAATATCCTTCCAAAGGTGTAGTGCCCAGATCCGCTCACAGTGCTCCATGGGGACTAACCAGGATTTTGTATAAGTGCAACATAACTACTGTATCCTTATCCAATCCCCTAGATATAAAGGCCAGCATTCCATTGATTTTGTTGATTATTTGCTGCATCTGTTTGTGGCATTTTAAAGATCTGTACACCTGAACCCCATTAGCTCTTTGGACATCCACTGTATTTAACTTCATACCATCTAGAAAGTACCCCGGTCTATCCTTTTTCAGTCCAAAGTGGACAACCTCACACTTGCTTAAATTGAGCTCCATCTGTCTTACCCATTCATCTAGTCTATTCATTTTCCTTTGTAATTTTATGCTGTCATCTTTACTGTCTAAAGTGCTGCCTAACTTTGTGTCATCAGCAAATTTGGATATATGACTTTTGATGCCATTATCTAAGTTATTAATAAATAATGTGAATAAATGCAATCATAACACAGATCCTTGTGAGACATCACTGGTCACATCCTGCTAATTTCAGTACTTACCCATTGTCTCTACTTTTTATCATCTGCCACTCAACCAATTTCCCAGCCATTCAGTAATTTGTCCTCGATTGTTTGGGCCTCCATCTTAGTTAACAGTCTCTCACGTAGGTCTTTTTCAAGTGTCTTCTGGAAGACCATGTAAACAACATCCATCGACATTCCCCTGTCCACTACCTCAGTGACCTTACAGACGTTTATAAAATCATGAGGGGCATGGATAGTGTGAATAGCCAAGGTCATTTTTTGCCTAGGGTAGGAGAGTTCAAAACTAGAAGGCAAAGGATTTTAAGGTGAGAGGGGAAAGATTTAAAAAGGGCTGAAGGGGTGACTTTTTCACACAGAGGGTGGTGCATGCATGGAATGAGCTGCCAGAGGAGGTGGTGGAGGCTGGTACAATGACAACATTTAAAAGGCATCTGGATGGGTATATGAATAGGAAGGGTTTACAGGAATATGGGCCAAATGGGACTAGGTCAGATTGGAAGGTCTGATCGACGTGGACGAGTTGGACCGAAGTGCTGTATGACTCAATGATTACTATCTTTTGTGTTAAAAGCGCTTTGTGATTTCACTTCTGAGTGACCTAGCTCTAATTTTAAAATAATATTGTTTGCTCTTGATGGCCCTCTGATGCACTCTGACTCCATTCTGTGCCTTTGTTTGAGAAGTAGCAGTTTGCCATTTCACTAAATGTACTCTATTTTTAAAATTGTTTTTAAACGCTAATGAACAAACATTCAGTTGAAAGTCTTGTTCGGATAGCAGCCAATCTAACAGTGGAAGACAACACAATACACAAAATATTCTAATCCTGCTCAACCAGACATTGCTGGCAAAGAAGAGTCATTCAGACTTGAAACATTAACTCAGTTTCTTGCTCACCACAGATGCTGCTAGACCTGCTGAGTTTCTGCAGCACTTTCATGTTTTTATTACTGGTAGCTGTATAACTTAAGAGATGTCTAGCTCAGTCAGTAGTTAACCATGGAAAATGAATTGGCTGGTAGTTAAGTTTGAGTTTATGCCATTTGTTGATGGTATATTGAATTCCTGGGGCAATTGCCGGCTGGCATCTTACCAAAATAAACCTCAACTGCGGTTTCATTGAACCATATATAATACATTGCATAAAACAGATAATGTGACTTTGGTTAAACCCTACCAAAGTGAACAGCTCAGGAATAAATAATTAAATAACTGTAGGTGTAGTGAGAAGTTCTAAAGAAGCTATTAGAGTCACCAGAATTGCTGAAAAAAACAAGGGGGAAGTTAACTCATGACATCAATTTGTGATATTCTCATGTTGCTGTCACCGCCTGTTGGGATGTTAATTTAATTATTTTGGCACTACTCTGATCTTAAAGCCTCCAAGTGCAGATATCTTTTACCTATTTTAATAAATTAGCTTATTAATTACTTAGTGATTCTCCAAAAGCATTCTAGTAGTAATTCTAAACTTGAGATGGTAGGTCCACATTGGAACTTGTTTTGTATAACCTTGCCACAAGTCACTTAGGTCAACAAACCCAATATCCTAACAACACTCTTGTACATTGCAACCAAAATACTGGAGGGTGATCAACTGACCGACTTTTGGTTGGATCAAAGGACAGCTGCACATTATAATGTCATATATGCCTATTTCATTTGCGTTATCGTCCTGTAAATTGTTTGGCCCAGTAGTCTGAGGTAGCCAGCTGGTTACATTGTAACTAACAACGTAGGGCTCAAATTGCTAAATAAGTAAAATCAAAAACTGCAAATGTTGGAAACTGAAATCAGACGAGAAAAATCTGCTGTGAATACAAAGCATGTCAGATCCTATGTTTTAAAAAAAGGTAAGGACAGGTTGACATTTCAGGTGTAATAAGCTCTTCCTTGGAGGTGGCAAAAATTCCATTTTACTGCATTTCTGCATGACTGCCCTCTCAATATCAAGAGACAGGAAGACCCAAACTAAGCACAAATTGCCAGCAGACTTTGTCGCAGAGAATCCTAGTCTTGTAAGCTTTTACCTCTTAAAATAGTTTTAAACCTTGAATTGTCTCAACTCGCATGTAATTCTCGAACAAATTGAACTAATTTGTCCAAAACAAACTATTTGGTGTTTCATACAGCTTCACCAATGTCCTGATCTGCAGAGTCACATTTAATGTTGGTGCAATTCACACTGATAGTGTTCCCATGTTTTATTGAATTCACAACTATCAGATGCGTTTTTTGTATTCCGCTTTCAGTGGCGTGTGGATAATAAATTGCAATACAGTTGCTATATTCCCAGGAAATTATAGTTACAAACTGCAGTAAGTTCAGAAATGGAACACAAGAAGTAAAAAAGAAGACATTAAATGAATCAATGCTGCTTAATTCATGATTTGTGCAATTGTTACTGGCAGCTAACATTTCTATGTTCTCTTATGAAAAAAACATTTCTACACAGATGAACTAAGCTTGCCACCTAATGGCACAAATACAGAATTGCAGTCTAGAATGGTATGGAGGGAAGCAAAGCAGTCTTTGTTGTTTGCCTAATATAGATTTCAGGTCCTGCTTTTTTGCATCATAATGTAATCTTGTTCAGAACTATACCTTCTATTTATTGTAACAGTGTGAACTTTAGTGTACACCTGGATGAGGGACAGCAGCAAGGGCCCTTGTGGAGTGGCAGTGGTGAACGATGAGTATTGCCACTCTTGAGAGTGACTGCAGGCTTTCTGGCAGCACTCCTAATGCACTAAGCATTTGTGAATTCACATTCATCATCTGCTTTCTGTATGTCAAAAGTCCTCACCATATTCCTCTGCAGCAAAACTTAAAAGAGCATCCTCACCCTTTGGCGAGCTGGCTCCTTTACTGTCCTTTACCCCCACCCACCCCAGCCAAGCAGCCGAGATAGCGCTGCTGCTGCTCGTGGTGAGACAAGGCAGTCCAAAAGCAGATAACTTGCCCCTTCCGTTTTGGAATGATTCCAAAGCAAAGGTTGTGTCCACAGCCACTGGCTATGTTGTCGTTGCCACGCTGTGCGGCTGCCTGCAACTGGTGTCAGCTTTTGTGAGCACCTCCTAAGTCAAACAGTGATGGTGCATGCACTATTCCAGGCTGGGTTCGTATTCCTTGCTGACGTTGAGTTAACAGAATTGCTTTCTGAAGGCACAGAGTGGACAGGGCCTCTTATTGAGAGCCCGTCTGCCCTTATAAGGGTCAGAGAGAGCAGTTTTTCTTCTGTGTTGCTTCGATTCAGTCTCTGTACATGCAACAGGCCGTAAGGAATCAATAAACTGTTATGGTACAGCCTGTGATTCCTGCATCGACTCTCTAAATGAGACTGATGATGGACTTGATGCCATTTTCCTGTCTTGTACATTGTTTCTGTTCAAATAATGATCCAGTGCCCTTTGGACCTGCCTGCGCTACACTTCCAGACTGTGCCTTCTACACCACAACTACTCACTGTGTGAATTTTATTTTCACATTGAAACCTTCTATCAAATCTCTCTTTGCTTTCTCTGAGGAGAATGTTAACTGGCAGTAAGTGGTCTTTAGCGGGCTTTGCAGTGGTCTTTGTGGTCTTTACCACATGCCATATCTCTCCCTGTTGACACCACCAACTTTTCATAAAATAAACTGCCTACGAACTCGGCAACAATTGGTAAACATCAATCTTCTACCAGCTTAGCAGTAGTTGATGATTTCTTTAAAAAGCGTTAGCAGAGAGATCTTTCTTGTTGCTGAGTGGATGCTAAGCTGTGTGAGGTTAACGAGAAATTTAGGACATTTACTCAGTTGATTCTGGAATTGAGAGGGTTGGCTTATGAGGAGAGTTTGAGTGGACTGAGACTATACTCACAGTAATTTAGAAGAATGCAGGCTGGGGTCTAATGGAAACATATAAGATTATGAAGGGATTAGATAAGATAGAATCAGAGAGGTTGTTTCCATTGACAGGTGAAATTAGAACCAGGGGGTATAGCCTTAAAATAAGGGGGAGCAGATTTAGGACTGTGCTGAGGAGGAGCTTCTTCACCCAGAGGATTGTGAATCTGTGGAATTCCCTGCCCAGTGAAGCAGTTGAGGCTACCTTATTGAATGTTTTTAAGACAAAGACAGGTGGGTTTTTGAACAGTGAAGGAATTGAGGGTTATGGTGAGCAGGCAGGTAAGTAGAGCTGAGTCCACAAAAAGATCAGCCATGATCTTATTGAATGGTGGAGCAGGCTCGATGGCCTACTCCTGCTCCTATTTCTCCAGTGGGAGGGAGTATTAAATGCTTGTTGTTTAACATCAAGACTGACCAGACCTTGTAACGGCAGTGTAACAGGCAACGGTTTACACACACAATTTCCAGATGAAATGTTTCAATGGATAGTTTTAAATGTTGACCTAAGATGTAACCAAATGATCGTATTGGAAGGTTTGAGGAAACCTTGAGATATTTCACTAAAGCTTCAAAAGTCTTATAACAAGACAAGCTAAAAATTGTTTAAAAACTCCGCTAATGGAAAACTCATTTTCCAGTGATATACCATCTACTGACTACATTATATTTAACTCAGGTGTGTTCCGTGCTGCGCTATTGCATCCACTAGTTTTATTTTCAAATCCATCAAGCAATGTCAGCAATGAGGGGAAAAAGTGGAATTTTAATCATCCTTGAAATTTTCTGGAGAACTCTAGATAGTTACGTTTTGATTTTGCTAAGGGCCTAAGTTGCAGTTCTATCAGGTAAAATTAAAGGAATCAGTAAGTCCAAAGAAAATAAATTGGAATTGCTCATTTTTAAAGTTTTCATTCAGTTTATGACACACACTAAAAAGACTTTCCCATCCTACTGCAGAAACCTAAATAAATAACTGCACATTTGACAAGACTGTGATATGAATTATGACACATTTTGTTGGAGCTTGCGCTGCCAGTAAATGTCCCAGCAGGAGCACTGCCCATAATCTTCCTCTTTGGAGATAGCAAATTGCAGGCAATTTACATCTGAATTTCCAATTTGGACGTTTTCCTGCTGAGACAGCAAATACAGATGTAATCCTCCTTAAGTTCCATTCTAACTGGAATAAAACACCAAAAAAAACATACATTTTTGTCCTTCCAATCTGAGTTTCGGTCTGAAGAGAGCATTTTCTGCTGGAGCAAGTTGCACTGAGATAACACAGTACATTCTTCAGATGTCGACAAGTAGCTTGCAAGCCAATGCTTTGCCTTTGAAATATAGTCTCTGTTGATATACAGAGAAATGCACCTGTCAGTTTGCACACAGAGTAGGCCCACAAACAGCAATAAAATCAACAACTGCAGAGTCTCCCCTTATGTTGAGACTATGTCCGTTTGTTGTGACTCCACAAATGGGGAATGTCAGCTCTCCAAGTCTGCCCTGTTAAACCTTCACAGAATCTTTTGCGTTTCAGTGAAATCACTCTCATTCTTCTAAATCCCAAAGCTTATAAGCCTATTTGGCAAATTGGATCCAAAATTGGCTTAATAGAAGAAAGCAGAGGGTGATGGTCAAAAGATGTTTTTGTGGCTTGGAAGCCTGTGTCTAGTGGCGTTGCCCAGGATTCAGTGTCAGGCCCCTTGCTGTTTGTTGTGTACATTTACAATCTAGGCATGAATGGGGGAGGTACGATCAGTAAGTGTACAGATGACACGAGAGTTGGTGGTATATGATGAATAGTGAGGAGGAAAACTTTAGATTACAGAAATTGCCACAAGGAAGGCAAGTTGCCAACCTTGCCTCGTCTGGCCCTTAACTGCCCTCTGAAATGGGATAAAGAGACAACGAGTTTGAGGGCATCAAAATATGAACAGTAAATGTTGCCAGTAATGCCCACATTCCACAAGAATGAATTTTGAAAATGTTGCTTTGTTACAAGCTCCTGTGACTGATTAAAGCTAATTGCTAATTTATTAATTGCCCTGAGCTGCCTTCTTGAGTGATGTAGATAGGCCCACAGTTTTGTTAGGGAGGACGTTCCAGGATTTTGATCTAGTTGACAGTGCAAGAACAGTGATATATTCCCAAGTCAGGGTGGTAACTTGGAGGCTTGGAGGGTAACTTGCAGGTGTTGGTGTTACAATGTATATGCTGCCCTAGTCCTTCTAAACAGTAGTGGCCATGGGTTTGGACGATACAGTTTAAGAACAGCAAGGAACCTTGGTGAATTTCTGCAATGCACCTTGTAGGTGGTACACGCTGCTGCTATTACCTTGCATCAGTAGTGGAGGGAGTGAATATTTGAGATATGGTGCCATTCCAGTTGGCTGCTTCATCTGGATAGTGTCGCGCTTCTTGAGTGTTCTTGGAGCTGAACTTGTCCAGTCAAGTAGGGAGTACGCCATCACGCTCCTTACTTGGTGCTTTGTAGATGTCGGACAGGCTTTGAAGAGTCAGGAGGTTAGTTACATGTTGCAGGATTCCTAGCCTCTGACCTGCTCTTGTAGCCAAAGTGTAAGGACTGTGTTTTCTGCCCCGTATCATTTACTTCCTCGCATTGAGGGGCGGCATGGTGGCTCAGTGGTTAGCACTGCTGCCTCACAGCGCCAGGGACCCAGGTTCAATTCCACCCTCGGGTGACTGTCTGTGTGGAGTTTGCGCGTTCTCCCCGTGTCTGCGTGGATTTCCTTCTGGTGCTCCAGTTTCCTCCCACAGTCCAAAGATGTGCAGGTTATGTGGATTGACCATGCTAAATTGCCCATAGTGTTCAGAAATGTATAGATTAGGGGGATTATAGGGGGGTGGTTCTGGGTGGGATGCTCTGTAGGTTGGTATGGACTTGTCGGGCTGAAGCGCCTGTTGCCACACTGTAGGGATTCTATGATTGATTCTACATCCTGTTTCTCTGAGCCACCATCCTTCCTTACTACTGCCATGTTGTCAGGCTTTACTGTTAGGACTATCCCTCTCCCACTGCCTTCAGTCTTTTGTATTCGTTTTTTTGCTACATTACCAGAATATTTCAGTCTCAGTGATGTTTCCCATTCTGCTACATCTCTCTAATGCCACCAGATGGATTTATCTTTATGCCAGCATTACAACTGTTTTGTCCACCGAAATAAAACGCTGTTAACTTAAACTTTTTATCATCCTTTGCTCCCGATTTAGTTTTACTCACTGGAACTCCGTCTCTGTTAATCTCTGCTGTTTCCTGTGATAATCTGCCTATCTTTATCCAAATTGTTTTGCTGCTCAGTGACCTTGAATTTTCTCTTGACATTTATAAATAACCACTCATTTGATCCTTCACCTATCTCCCTCCCCCACCCCCCCGCCAAACACACACGACTTTTTTTTATATTTTGAAGCCCTGTCATTTACTTAATCAGGACTCTAATCCCAAATTAGTTTAAGTGGAGCCTGACCCAATGCAACAGTTGCAGCTTTCCTGATTACTGGTGCTATAGCCCCCCGAATTATCATCCCTGTCTTACACATTGTCTGAGCCACGTATTCAGCCGTGATTTATTTAGCCCTGCGCCAAATTTCATGTAACCTCGGGATTACTAACCAAGTCATTGTCTTTAAGGTTCTTCTTGTTAATTTGGACCCCGCCTTCTCAAGCTCCCTCGGCAGAACCTCATTCCTCGATGTTGGCTTCTCGTTGGATGATAACGCATCCTCGTCCTGCATGAGTTATTTTCCAGATATGAGGAACTACTCTTAATCCTGTCATTCCTCATTTCCGATTACTCCAGCCCTGGAGCAGGGCTTGAACTCACAATTATCAGGTGTGAAGGCCAGAGCAATGCCCCGAGACTATTTGTCTTAAACCTGGAGTGCAGTACCGTTGCTAACAACTGTCATTGGACTGATATGGTTACACAAAAATATAAAAACACTTGGCTTATGATCTCCCCCTGCCCCCTCGGTTATTGGTACAAAATCTGCCAAGTTAGGGTTAAGAACATCTGAAATGTAACTTGTTAAATCTGGTTCCGTTTCTGGGGCTGACATTTGGTAACAGTTGTTGTTGCATTCATCTTATACGCAGTGAGGCTTTTGAAATGGATGTGTTTTATAAAGAAGCCACGGCTTGCATGGAAGCAAAGAGGGACATATTAAACACAAAATGTCAAGAAAAATCTGAACAATTGCCTGGAGATAATGGATCACCTGATACCATACAAATGGCAGTCAGATTCAACAAGTAAGAATGCAGAACGATCACAATTATTACTGTGTGATAAGAGAGTGTTTTGGGTATCCTATGCAAATGCGTTTTTTTTCTTCAGTTGGCCCTTTGACATCAATTTATTTAATAGCTTGAATACGGTTTTATCCTGTCACTCATCAGATTTAAATCAAACCTTGTTGTTTGCGAAATCTGATAACAGAGATATTCTGCCCATTGCCAACAGGGGCGTTCTGATAGAAGTTCTGTTGAAATCATAATCCGATATCTTGAGTTGATTAAATAGAGGGGGAGCTCTCCAGGATTTTGCTGCTATCTTTTACTTGCTTCACACTGCTCACGATGAGAAACAAGCAGTGATCCATGAGCATATTTCAAAGACCAACAGGAAAATGTCTATCAGGTTTGAAACCTTACGCATAATTAGATTCACCTGATTTCCTAATGTATATTTATCAAGTTTTGGTATTTTTAGCTGTGCTTATTAACTCAGCACGCTTTGTCTTAACTTTGTAAGATGTACAAAAGTAGTCTTACCTCAAGAACAGATTTCCTCGCTGTTGTCTGGATAAACTGTGAAAGTATTTAGTTGTTGTTGAGCAGATCTTCCTGAATCAGGATAACCTTGCCAACCTAAGATATTCTGCCTTTTAAGAGATACATGTTTTGTTACATGATTTTACAGTATTTTTTCATAATGTAGAATGAAATAGGACAAAATAAGTAGGCGAAGAAAATGGTTTATCAAAGCTGGTTTTGTCAGACTGTAGAAGGATACGGATGATTATTTTAGTTAGGATAGGTAAATGTTAAGCGAACAGGGATGTCCCAGTGGGGTTGTCCATTAAGTAGATGCAGTATAGGAAGGTCACAGGTAAAACCGCCATCTCCTAACTGCAGCCAGAGCTTGCGAAGTTACTGGCTCTCTGACTTAGGTTCACTGGTTCTGGGCAAGGAGGGTGGTGGTGATGTGGGGAGTTGGGCATCAGGGACCTTCAAGGGTTCCTGTTCACTGCACAGCAACTACTCCTGGAAGAAGTGCCTGAAGATCAACATATGGGGGCTTCAGGCTAGTGCAGGAAGATCTGTGACCTGCACCAACCACTCCCACTAACATAATACAGAAGTAACACACGGCCTCTGGCTTTGGCTCCTGACCAAAGTTCTAACAGTTACAATTGAGATATTCTTTTCCTGAACCTAAACATAGGTGGTGTCTGGATAAGGGAACACGATTCCATGTGAGGCAATGTAGCCAATGGCTGAGTCAAAGCTTCAAATTTAATAAGCTGTAAAGATAGAAATTTCACAGAAGTTATACACACACACGTGCTCACTCACTCACTCACTCTCTCTCTCTCTCTCTCTCTCTCTCTCACATACACACACGTGCACACACTCTCTCTCACTCTCTCACACTCTCACTCTCTCACACTCTCACTCTCTCAC
>NC_063346.1:43844741-43919889 GCF_021869965.1 Rhincodon typus
CACTCTCACTCTCTCACACTCTCACTCTCTCACACTCTCACTCTCTCTCTCTCACATACACACACTCTCACACACTCTCACTCTCTCTCACACACACGTGCACACACACACATTCTGTCTCTCTGACTCTCTCATACGCGCTCACTCACTCTCTCTCTCTCTCACACACACACTCACTCTCTCTCTCTCTCTCTCTGTCTCTGTCTCTGTCTCTCATTCTCCCCCCCCACCTTCCCAGGCATGCGTGCACGCATACACGCAAACACGTGCACTTGCACATGCATACATGTGCATGCGCATACACACATACATGTTGGGGAAAGCTCTTCCCTGTCTGTGCAGTGTAGAATCCCTTCCACAGCCTGCTGTACACATTCTGTCTTATTGCACACCGGTCATGGCTAGAGTACAGAATGAATTGAGTCAGGAATTGCAAAGTGTGTTCTGGGAAGGAAAAGCTTGAGTGAACCTGTAAACAAAACAAGTAAAGAAAAATGGCTGATGGAATGTGGAAAGAGTTGCTGCCGGTGGCAGTCATCCACTAACCATTTTTCCATCATACTCCCATGTTTTCCAACTGGCCACAGGAGCCCGTTGGCAGATTTAAAGACCATTTAATGAGACCTGCAGCCACAATGATTTGCCAAAGAATGTGAGCATGCTGACTGAGCAGGTAACTGCAAAGCAGCTGTAATCCAGCATCCTGAGTCCTCCGCCAGATATCCTTTCTTTAAACTCTGCTCCAAAACTAAGTCAATGTCGAAGGAATAATCTGTTCAACAAGTGTTTTATTAAAACTATTTACTTTTTTTTGTCTCTCAGCAGTTTGAGATAAGGTCAATATAAAGTCATTTTGTACCATTCACATTTCAGGTCACTAATTTATGCTACTTGTGTTCCTTCTCCAGGCGTGAATACCCACCTCAAATCACACCCAAAATGATACTACTAGAATGGTGTCGGAAACAGAAACTTCCCCAACCAGTCTATGTCACAGTAAGTGTCAACCATTACTTTATACTGTCATACACATTTTCACACAGCCAAGCATGTTTTTAACTGAACTCTCCATTAGTACGCTAATAATGCTACTTAAAAATCATGTCTAGGAACTTTGTTTGAATGTTAGAGTTGTATCTTTAAATCCAATTAAACAGAACTGAAAAGTAAAGGTCATTCTGCAGCAGATAGAGGATGAACAGCTTCTTTCCTTTATAGAAATTGAATTCTTAACATGTACGTTTCTTTAAAAATCAACTGATCACATCTCAAAAGCTGTAAAATAATTATTTCTCTACTTATTACCCATCACTAATTGTGCTGGAGAAGGGGTTGGTGAGCTGTCGTCTTGATCTGCTGCAGTCCTTGGTTTGTAGGGACACCGATAGTGCTGTTAGGGATTGGCCTAGCAACACTGAAGGGACAGCAATATGTTTTCAAATCAGGTCAGTGGCTAGGGAGGGACTTGTAGATGGTGTTCCTAGGCATCTGCTGCACTTTTTCTTCTACGTGACAGAGCTCACAGGTTTGGAAGGTGCTGCTGGATGAACCTTGGTTCAGTTTTTGCAGGACATCTTGTAGATAGTATGTGCTACTGCCTTTGTGAGTGGACCTGTAAGAGAATGATTGGAGCATATGGTGGATGTGGTGCCAAGCAAGTGGGCTACCCTGTCCTGAATATGTCTGGCTTCTTCAGTATTGTTGGTGCTGCACTCATCCAGGCACGTGGAGAGTATTCCATCACGGTACACCTGAGTTGCGCCTGCCTACCCTCCCAACTCACAAGGACGCTGACCGTGGGGGATTCAGTGATGGTCATGCCATTGAAGATCAATGAACCATGGTTAACTTTGCTCAGAGGGGATGGTCATTGCCTGGCACTTGTGTGGCAAGATTGTTACTTGTCATTTATCAGCCTGAGCCTGAATATTGTCCAGGTCTTGCTGCATATGGACATGGACTGCCTCAGTATCTGAGGAGTTGCGAATGGTGCTGAACATTGCACAATCATTGGCGAACATCGCAATTTCTAACCTCATGATGGAGGGA
The DNA here is from genome assembly GCF_021869965.1 of Rhincodon typus. Taxonomy (NCBI): domain Eukaryota; kingdom Metazoa; phylum Chordata; class Chondrichthyes; order Orectolobiformes; family Rhincodontidae; genus Rhincodon; species Rhincodon typus. The sequence goes on from NC_063346.1 coordinate 43,846,791, forward strand.
AGGTCATTGAAGCAGCTGAGGATAGTTGGGCATAGTCCACTGCCCTGAGGGATTCCTGTAGAAATGGCCTAGACCTCAGATGACTAACCTCCAACAGCCATAACCATCCTCCTCCAAGCCAGATAAGACTCCAGCCAGCCCTGAGATTTCCTTTGATTCCCATTGATTCCAATTTTGCTAGAGCTCCTGGGCACCATACTCAGTCAAGTACTGCCTTGATTTCATTGGCAGTCACTGTCATCTGACCTCTGGAGTTCATCTGTTTTGTCCATGTTTGGATCAAGTCTGTAATGAGGTCGGGACCAGGTTGCCCTGGCAAAACCCAAATGGTGTGTCAATGATTAGGTTATTCCTTTGCTAGTGTTGCTTGATGATCCCTTCCATCACTTTGCTGATGATGGAGAGTAAACAGACGGGGCAGTAATTAGCCATGTTGGATTTGTCCTGCTTTTTGTGCACAGGGTGTACCTGGTCAATTTTCCACATTCAATTAAACACCAGTGTTATAGCTGTACTGGAACAGCTTGACTAGAGGTACAGCCAGTTTGGGAGCACAAGTTTTCACGACTGTTGCTGGAATGTTGTTGAGGCCCATACCTTTGTGGTATCCAGTTTCTTCAGCCATTTCTCAATGTCACGTGGATAAAATTGGTTGCAGACTGGCACTTACAGTTCTGTGTACCTCAGGATGATACCGAGATGTATCATGCACTTGGCAGTTCTGGCCGAAGGTGGATTCAGATGCTTCAGGTTGGCTTTCTGCATTGGTGTGCTGAGCAGCCCCATCATTATGGATGGGGATATTTGTGGAGTTTGTACCTCCTGTGAATTGTTTATTTGTTCACTACCATTCACATGTACCGACTGACCTAGAAGAAGAACATTTGGGACTAAAGCAACAACATACGACACCACCCGGAAACTGGAGGAGCAGCACCTCATATTCCGCCTTGGGAGCCTACAACCCAATGGTCTCAATGTGGACTTTACTAGCTTCAAAATCTCCCCACCCCCGACCTCATCCCAAGATCAGTCCCCAATCTCATGCCCGCCTCCTTGACCTGTCCGTCTTCTCGCCCACCTATCAGCTCCTCCCACCTCGCTGACCAACCCCCACCATTGCCTACCTGCGCTCACTATCACCACCCCATCTACTTTCCCCAGCCCCACCCCTCCTCTTCCTATTTATTTCAGAGACCCCTAATCCTCCCCCATTTCTGAAGAAGGGTCCCAACCCGAAATGTCAGCTTTTCTGCTCCTCTGATGCTGCCTGGCCTTCTGTGCTCCTCCAGCTCCACACTGTTATCTATATTTATTGCATACATAACTTAGAAGTTTTGAGATAGTTTTTAATGTGATAACAAGCAAGTCGCACATTTTGCAATGGAGCAACCACTTGGGCCATAGAAACCTGGGATGTTCTTTTATTTTGCACCAAGATAACAGGACAGACATTGCCTTTTAAGTGCTGTTCTAACACAGGTGACTTGCTGACAAGATGGTATCCAGCACACAACGAAGCACCCAAGTCAGCATCTTTAATCAAAGTCCTGTGTATGCTCGAAATCTGAAACAGAGACAGCATGTGCAAGCAGCGCTCAGCCAGCATCTGTGGACAGAGAAACCAAGTCCATCTTTCAGTTCGAGAGCATTTTATCAGAACAGAGAGAAGTTAAAGCTATTTTACCTCTCCTTGGTTTCCCAGACTCGATGCTCAGTTAAAAACTGTAAAATGTCTGACTTCTGCCAGTTCTGATGAAAGGTCATTGACCTGAAACGTTAAGTCTGTACCTGTCCCCACAGGTTCCACCCAAACCTGCAGAGTGTTTACAGCAGTTTGTTTGTTTAATTGAATATTTTCTGTACAAGAAACAAAGGCTTACAGAGAGATTATTTTACTGGACGTTCTGTACTAGGTCCAAACACCTTCAGACAGATTATTGTAACTGCATGTTTTGTTCTGAACCAGGTACAGAGACCTTCAGACAGATTATTGTAACTGCATGTTTTGTTCTGAACCAGGTACAGAGACCTTCAGACAGATTATTTAATTCAGTTGTGACTGTAGCAGACAAAAACTACAGCAGCTCCTGTTGGTAAGTGATGGGGAGTTGGATTTTCTGCCTCTCTCTAAATCCTACATCTGGTTCCAAAATCAAGTCGATGTCAGATATCCCATAGATACTTTCAACTGCCAATGGTAACATTTTTGGTTCAATTAGTGAAATAGTAATTATTATATAGACTGTTAGCATGGATTTGGTGTGCACTAAGCTATGCTTGTGTTTTCATTTTGCTGTTGAGCACTGAATTTCAACTAAAAGTAACCTTATCTAAACACCCCGCCTGTGGAGATACCATTTTGTGGATTTTTAGTCCAAAAGCAAAATTTTACAGACGCTTGAACCAGTAAAGAAAATTGTGCAAAAGATTAGCTAGTTAGAATAAAAACTACAAATGAAGTGAGAATATTCATTTCATGAGTTTACATTGCTCAGTTTTATAATCTACCAGGAATGTAAATTTTTTTTATTTGTTCCTGAAGAGGGTTATTTTTCATCATTCATGGGATGAAGGTGGCGTCGCTGGTCAGGCAGCATTTATTGTCCATCCCTAATTGCCCAGAGGGCAGTTAAGAGTCAACCACATTGCTGTGGGTCTGGAGTCACGTGTAGGCCAGACCAGGTAAGGATGGCAGTTTCCTTCCCTAAAGGGCATTAGTGAACCAGGCAGGTTTTTCCAACAATCGACAATGAATTCATGGTGATCATTAGACTCTTAATTCCAGAGGGGTGTTGCTGGCTGGGCCAGCGTTTATTGTCCATCCTCTGTTGCCCCGGGGAAGACAGTGAGCTGCTAAGGACACCAAAATGTTGTTAAGCAGAAAGTTCCAACATTTCCGCCCAGCAGCAAATATCAAAATTTCTAGAAGCTATTGCAATTATTAGATGTACATAAAATGGGTCAATTCCTTCTTCAATGGGGTAGATTAGCTGTTGGATTTTAACCAGATCAATTCATTCACTCAGACCAACTTAGATCCTCCTATTTTCCTGGCAATTTCCTGAAAGCAGTTGCTTAAGTTCCTGCAGCCTCCTTATATTCTCTTCACCTTGGATACTTAGCAGCTATGTTTCATACAATGCAGCACCCTTTTGATGGTTTTCTGTTGCTAATGGGCAGTATTCAGAACCTGGAAGAAATTATTGTTACTGAGCTGTTTGATAGGGTGTGTGAGATTTCACTTGCAATAAATTTGTCTTCCACTGCTTGTTGCTTAATTTCAGTCATAAATAAAATCTCATTTGGCAGAGTAAATGGACCACGTTTGGTCTTTAAACTTGTTCAGCCCACCATGTTCAGATACAAAGAATATTTTTTTTTTTGCTCGTCAAGGTGAGGGAATGGAACTGTCCTCATTTTCAGTCATGTTGACATTAAGTAAACCCAGCAGGAATAGCACAGCCTGATACTAAAGTCAAGCCCTGCAGTAAAGTCTTACTCTACCAATATGATTATCTTTCCCACCATCAGCCAGTTATTTTGCCCTACAAGTACCTGAGGCAGTAATCATCTACATCGTGTCACAACGATATAAAATATGGGCTATTGAGCTTTGAATTCCATTATCCAGTTTAATACCTGGTTTCCATTGAAGCATTGGAATGGCTTTAAAAGGGGACTGAAAATACTAACTTAAAATGGCCACAGGTTAGTCCATGTTGGCCACGTTTAACTGAAATTAACATTTTAACGAAAGGCAATGAAACTAGTCAAGAAACCTCATTTTCTGTCCTAATGCAAATCTTCACATATTGGAAATGGAAACATCCATTCAATTGTTAAGCCCCCAAACAATACCTGAGCAGACAGGATATGTACAACCAGTTGCTATTTCAAAGAGCTTCTTTGGCAGAACAGGAGAGATGGATTTTAAGCTAGAGAACAGAAGCGGGTTAGAGAAACCTTTGTTTTTATTCCTTATGAAGAAATCCACCTGATTGTCAATGTAAACAGCATAGAAGAAGCACCAAGGAGCTACAACCTTTCAAAGCAACTGCCACTTTTGCTCCAGCTGATGATCCAAGAAGCCAGCTAACCAACCATGGTTTTGAGCTAAAACATCTTGCCTTGAGGACAACCAAGCACTAAAAACTATATAGGAGCAAATTACTGCAGATGTTGGAATCTGCACTGAAAACAAAAAATGCTGGAAATCACAGACTCTTCATCAGAACTCTGAAGAGTCATCTAGACTCAAAAAGTTAGCTTGCTCTCTTTCCACGGATGCTGCCTGACCCGCTGTGATTTCCAGCACTTTTTGTTTTCACTAAGAACTGTATTTTTGTTTTATCTTGCTTTTAACTTTGTAAGTGTGTGTATGTGAGAGAGAGATGGCTGATGTGATTGCCTGAAGTCCACATGCTTGATGTTGTGTCTTTATTCTTTTACTCTGGGTTAGCAGGTAATAAAATTGCTGTTTCTTTCACTCAAGGAAATGTTGTAATGGCTGTTGCTTACAGGAAACAGTTAGGGGCACTTTAATTGGAGAAATGTAAAGCCATGTGCTAAAAAGAACTTAAAATCTTTAGTGCAGCCCAGCTGGAGAGATTGGAAAGAGAGAAGCCAATTCACTCCACCTCACCTGGTCATAACAAACAGAAGCGAATAGTCCATGTTCCTTTGATATTCAATGTCATTAACAGCACTGAACTCCCCACTATCAACATTCTGGGCATGACCAGAAATTTCATTGCACCAGCCATGTAAATGTGGTCGTGAAAGGGGCAGATCAGAAGCTAGGATTCTGCAGTGAGTAACTCATCTCCTGACTCCTCAAAATCTGTCCACCAACTACCAGTCAGAACTTTAGCTGCATACTCTCCATTTGCCTCAATGCGTGCAGTTCCTAAAGCACTTCAGAAGTTCAGCACAAAGCAGTGCACTTGATCGGTGCTCCATCCAACATCTTAAACATACACTCCCTCAATACACTGTGCACAATGCAGGATTGAATAATGTAGACACATTTACTTCAACAACTGAACAAGATTCCTTCAACAGAACATTCCAAACCCTCTACATGTACCACCTTAAAGGACAAGGGGTGTATACATATGGCAACACCAACACCTGCAAATTGGCTGTCTTCATTCACTCACCATCCAGACTTGGAATTATATTGCTGTTCCTTCACTCTAGCCAAGTCAAAATCCTGGAATTTCCTTATACATGATGGTGCACCTACATCACGTGGATTGCAGTAGTTCAAGAACCTATTTATCACCACCTTCTCCAGAGCATAAGGAACGGTTACAAATGCCAACCTTGCCAACATTGTTATATATCATATTAAAAAACACTGACTTTGTCTCGAACTCTTACTGCCAGCAGATGGAGCTTTTTGTTTTATTGATCTGAGCTATATTTATTCTACAGTTGCAGAAGTGAGTGGCCAATAGTAAACTTAATGCACAAGCTGTTTATCCAGTTCTGAGTGGATGTCTTTTCTACTGATGGAACAAATTCGGGAAATTAACATCATGATTTTGCTCGGCAGCACGGTACAAAACAACAGATGAACTTCTATTTTCCATCTGTCCCCTTGGTCCCTCTGTAACTTGGGAGATTTCCCTTCTACAGCTACTCAGAGTCATTCCTACACTTCGAACTTATTCAGTGTGGGCTTTCTGTAATCACAAATAATTGTAATTGTAGAACTCAGAATGTGAACAGATGGGAATTTGTTGGGGATGCTTCTTAGATGATGGGAACTGGTTGATTGGGGGTTTTAGCTGCATCACCCCCGGGAGGGCACACACACACACACACACACACACACACACACACACACACACACACCCCACCCCACCCCCAGTGATACATTGGTGTGACGTTTTGTAGCCTGGCTGTACAGACAGTTTTCCTGTGCATGGACATAGACTGTGTTAAGTTAGGGATGCTCTGGTTGGCTTTGTTGTTCTGGAGCAGAATGATGAAAGATTCTATCCTTGTGGAACTGTTTTTTTTTTGTATGCTGACCAGTGAGGACTCATCAACCCAGAATAAGGGTTATCCTGCTGCCCCATTTGAGGTCAGATTGCATGCTGCCACTCCCTATCTAGGCCTTTACTTCACCAATGGCTCCTTCGAAAGGGAACAGTCAACATCTAGCACCCTTGCCCTTTTGGAATAAAAGCTTGTGGGAAGGAAAGGATGGGATGGCCAGAGGCCAGGTGCTTTCCCACAGAAATGTCAGAGACCAAATCACTGATGTCCTAGTCTCTCACACATCCTGCCAATCAGTTCAGAATAGCACTGACTTATTCCTTGGAGCAGGTTGTTTGCTTTGGCTGTAATGTTGCATAACGACAGTGGGGGAAGGGAAGAAAACAGTTTTATGAAGTACATTACTCTCACAGAATCGAAGAACAAATGTTTGTAACAGTCCATCCGCCATGTTAGTAGTCTTTTTAAAAGATTAAACTATCCACTTAAATTGCAAATATGTGAGGAAAAATGTAGGCTTCTAAAATCTCTCAACTCATTTTCACTTCCAGATTTTGTATGATTGCGCTGGAGCAATTCGAGAAACTTCTGCTTTCCAGCAGATTTCATTCAAGCAGCAGACTTTAAAAAATTAGAAAGCCCTTGGTTCAGATATTTTGGCAAAGCATCTCATGATGTTGAACAGTAGGGGGCTATCATTCCTGCCATGTCAGACAATAAATTCTGTCTGAAATATCGGAGCATAGGAATTTTGACTTGAAAGCTACAGAATCAAATGATGAGCAAATTGAAAGCTGTAACTGCCAAGGAACCGACTGTCCCAATATGTGCAGTTAAAGGCCTCACTGCTTTGCCTTAGGGAAGTATGTATTAACTATTTCACTCTTTTCAAACAGATATTATCAAAACAAATGAATGGATAGTTTGATCTAAACTTTGGCTTGCTCCATTTCTCAGGGTCATATTTCACGGCCTGCCTGTGCAAGTTTGCTCATGGTGCAAGGACCAGGATGCAGAGAGGAAGAGAGAGGAACAAAGGCAGCTCTTTGAGTGCTCCCTAAAATGAACATGCAAGCATTAGTTGCCATGAGTTGGGTGTTGGGGAAGGATAGTGTGACCAGTGTGAAGAAAGCAGCAAACAGATTTTTTTTGTTTTAATTCAGTCACCAGATTCGGGCATCGCTGTGTAGGCCAACATTCATTGCCTATCTCTAGTTGCCCTTGGAAACAACTTGGTATGCCAATATGGAAGCCAGTTAAGAGTCAAACACATTGCTGTGGGTCTGGAGTCACATGTAGGGAGACTGGGTTTGAATCCCACCACAGCAGATTGTGGAATTTTAATTAAATAAAAATCTGGTTAAAAGAGTCTAATAAAGCCCATGTTGATAGTAATCTCAATCGTGATAATACCACTAGGCCATTGGCTTTCTGAGGAGGATAATGCACCATGACCACAGTCTGGGTCTTCATTCTGGATCAACATTCAGCGATATATTTGTTAACTTTGACTAAAGGACAGTTTCAGTGGTAGGGGCCAATCTACGTGTCTCTGCAATATATAGACTGAATGCCTTCAGCTGGTGGCTCCCCGTCACCTACATGATGTTGATTTTGCCAGTGACACTCGCACTCCAAGAACAGTTAGTCCTTTACATTTAGTATTTCTAGGTTCCCTCATTCTGTACTTTAAGATGTAGGTTTCCCACGCCCACCAGCCGTGAACATCTTTCTGAACGTCAATCGTGAACATCGAGCCAGAGTTTCGGGCTCCAATCGTTGGGACTGTGGAATGGGATTCAGATTCAGCACTTGTGATACAAAGGCAGCAATAGTAGTCCTCAGTACTCCTGTGGAGACCTGACAGGTCAAATGGCCTGTTCTTGTGCTGTGATTCTATAGATATTCTGTTTAATATCTTCACTTGCTTTCAGAAAATGGCAAGCTCTGTAGCCCAGAGTTTTAAATATGATATTATTTATAAAAGTAACAGAACTTAATTGTTGAGAGTTTCTTTCCTCGCAGACCTATAAATACTTGGACCAAATCTTGAGTATTTTAGTGACATGACAGCTCTGTCCGAATATTTGCGATTGGGTTTATCTATCACCGTGCAGTGTCATGGAGCGGCATGGAGCGGCCCAGCACCAATAGCAGTCAGCTATGTGAAAGCCTGCTGTCAGCTTGGGCTTTTGGTGCATCCCCGCTGCATAGAATGGTGCGGTGGACATTTCGCAGCAACAGTCAGGTACAGAACAGCAATGGCCGAAGAACTTGGGTGCCCCCCCCACCAACCCTCAAGCTGAGCAACACTGCACAATGATTCAAGGAACTAAACTGAAGAATGGGACTAAAAGGGAGCCAGCACAATTTTAGAAAGTTTAATGGGTTTGTTTTCCAGCTGTGTGAGCAAGTGAAATTTTATTTGATCCTAGCTCTGTCCAGCCAGTTAATAATCTGGAAGTTAACCGAAGTTCATTTTAACAAGACGCTGCATGTTCGCTAATATTGGCATGTTCCCTTAGCCTTTCTTGCCTGGCACAATGTACAAGGGTAAACTGCAACTATTTATAGTCGGGTAGCTGCAAAAACTGAGCTCCAAGCAAATGATTAACATCATAAAAAAAAAACTCAAAACAAAAATTCAATTATTCTCCCAAGTTCTGACTTGACATGCACTCGGTTCCTGATCTGGAATATTCAGAAGTTTGCCTGAATTTTGAAAATTTGGCATGATTCCTTTATGTATTTATTTATGAATTAATTGCTGAAGAGTTGTTTTGCTTTGAAAAAAATATGACCTTATTAAATTAATTTGCCCTTTGTGGTTTGAGTCTAGCAGTTCTGTAATCTATTTGATTGAGGGTTAATTTTTATTGGGTCCATATGCTGAAATGATAATCATTCACATATTGAATATCTGTGGAATGTGTTCGTTCCTTGCTTGATTGCTGAAGCACATTTGTACACTGCAGCATTTATGCAGCTTGTTTAAAATAACATTTAGTTAGGATCGCATTTCCATTCAACTTCAAGTTTTTGTTGGAGCTATTGCATTATACACTCAGTAATTCTTTGTATAAATGCTGGCAATGTCAAGGAATAATGATTTTTTTATCAGATAAAGCAATCCATTGTAACAATTTAATTGAATGTTCTTTGCAAAGAAACACCAAAGGTTCATGAAGGGAATGCAGTGGCTGTTGTCTACATGGATTTTAAGAAAGCGTTTGCCAAAACATTTAAAAGGCGAGTTGAAAAAGAGGAGGATCATTGTCAACTTGGAGAAAAAGACTTAACAAAATTAAACTAATCCGTAGTCACTGATAGCTTTCAGATTGGAAAGCGGTAAACAGTGATATATCCCAAAGATCAATGCCAGGCCCACTACTTTGTTCGATATGTATAAATGCCTTGGATATTGGAACAGAGTAAAATTTCAAAACATGCCAATGATACTGAACTTAGAGAGTGACGAGCAGTGAGAATAAAACCAATTGACTGCAGTAGAATACAGGTGAGCTAGCAGAATAGACAGGCCAGTGTCAAATGGAACTTAACACAGAGAAGTGTGATTGTGCATTTTGGCAGAAGAATAAGATCTAAAGAATGTTCAGGAGCAGAGAAATTTTGGGTGTGCATAGGCTTTTAAAGGTGGCAGAACATGTTGAGAGAGTTGTTAGCAAAGTATATGGAATCTTGGGTGACGTACATAAAGTCATTGAGTACAAAGGCAGGGAAATTATCGTGAATCTTTATAATGCTGTGGTTAGGCCCCAAATTGTGTGTTTTCTCTTGGCCTGGTCACCACACTTTCAGAAGAATGTGAGGATCTTTGGGAAGTTACAGAGGAGATTTACCAAAATGCTTTCAGGAATGAGGGATTTTAGTTACAGGGTTTGGTTGGAAAAGCTTGAGTTGTTATCTTACAGTACATGAGATTGAGGGTACATTTGATAGAGGTGTACAAGATTATGATAGAATTAGATAAGGTAGACTAGAAAAAGCTACGTTTGTTCACCGATAATAAAAGGAGCAAAGGATGCAGATTTTAAGGTTTTCAGCAAAAGGTGGAGAGTAATGTGAGGAAGACCTTTCTGACACAAGTGAGTGGTAAAGATCTGGACCATAATGCCTCCGAGAGAGTTGGAAACAGAGACAATGCATGATTTGAGGGCACAACCAGACTGGTATGATCTTGATAAGAGGTGGAAGAGGCTATTATGGTTGAATGTTATACTCCTGCTCCATATTCATACGTTTGTAAAATGAACCTCGTTTTTCTTTTCCTTTCTCAGGGATAAGACAAAGAAGGTGGTGGAACAGTCGTCGGCTATAGTGTGTCTGCGGACCCTCGGACTCCCTGACGGAAGATTGTGTGATGGAGAAAACCCATTGAAGTATAAGCGAAAAAGAGATGAGGAGATCACCAATGGCATAGAAACTACCAGTCTCCCCTCTCTGAACACAAATAAAAGAAAGTCCATCACTGATGAAAATACGACGACTGACATCCTGCTCTAATGCAATAAATGGAAGTTTTATGAAGTGGCATATACAAGTCAGAAGGTTATTTATATAGACTTTTACCCAGCCAGTACCCCATCTTTGCTGTTCTTCTGGCCAATCTTATATCAACTCCATAGATTTTGCATATTGTTTTAATATGGTGACCACATGCCTTGGGAGTAAGGCTGAGCCTGGTGTGCTGGAGAAACTGCAGAGAGAACTTTAATGTTTGTGTTCTTTCCCTATTGGTTTCTGCCTTAGATAAATAGCTGTATAGTTTTCAATCCATTGACCATACCAAGTCATACAATTTAATACCCTTTAGATGTGGCTTCATTTCTACACAGGCCATTCTATGCTTTCACTTATGACCTGGAAGTATTTGTGTAATATATAATTTTACTATTAGCTGCCATATCAAATACAGACCTTACCCAAATGTTACTACCTTCCCCACTCCTCTGGCTCACTGTATTTTAGTTAGATGACTTTCGTCTATATCTTCCTGTATGAACAATGTATGAGCATACCCAAAAATTACGGAGATGAACATGTGTTTTTATGGATATTTGGTCATGACTGAAAGCTAGTTCATGGTCTTACTGTACCATCATTTCTGTTCATTACTTTTGTTTAATTTGCCTTCTCCATTCCATTGTTACATTTCAATTCCTGATTCTCTCTCTACTTGCCTTTGTCTCCTTTCTTTCCTCAGTTGTTCACTCTCTCCCTCTCTGTAATTTGTTGAGCTGCACCCATCATTCCTAAAGCATTGATTTGCCAAGTCGAATCATATCTCCTGCCTATAATGAGAATTCCTTTATGCTAGTTCCTTTATTTATTATTTGAATTCTTGCTATAGGTTGAGTATAGCATAAAATGTGCTGCCATGTTAGAATTCCAGCATTTTGTAGGTAACTATAGGAATTTCTTTGCCCCATTAAGCCCACATTGTCAGAGAGTTCTTTCTCCAAAACTATCTTTTTTCTGAATGTGATCCAGTATTGTTTATGAATCTGTGTATGGACTAGAGCTACGTGTTGTTCCTGTGCCTTGCATTTGTAATCTATTATAACTTGCACAGAAAGTGACAGCAAGGCTGCTGCTTGTTTACATTGAGGAAGAATTCTCTCCGTACCCATGGAAAGGTGAAACCCATACAATCTTCTGCCTCCCATGATCATCTTTTCATCAATTCTTTTGAAGGTAATTCAAAAGTGAAATCTTGAAAACGAATTCTGCAAACTTGTACTCCTTTTGGCGAAACTGCTCGAAGGGCATACAGTATGGTCGCTGAAACACTGGATCCCTGATTCGATAGCCTGTGACCATGGGAGCATGGAATTTGATCTTGCATCTGTGGACCTTTCTGTAACTGAAAATACTGGAGTGCCTTGGTGTTGAAACTGTGCTAACTGTGTCTTATTCCTAATAATGTTGGTGACTGAAGGATATGACTTTCTGCCAACATTAAATTAGTCAATTCTAATCCATTCACATCGGTGGTTACAGGGTGATAATAGCTTCATGTGTTGAGTCTACTTTGATAAGTCAGTAACCATGATGATTGACCTGCTTTCGTTTTCGCTGGAGCATGCTTACTTGGTGACTGAAGAAGCCTGCCTATTTCTGCTGGGGAACTCTTTATAAGATGCATAATCAGGGTGTAATGACATATGTAGGGCCCTGATTACAAATTTAGTCGTGCTGCTGGATTCCCACAAAATTACTCTGGGGCACTGCCAGCCTGGGCTCCCCAGCTCACCCTCCCTTGTAGCTTCAGCCTATACCTTTCCCAGGATCATCTTTCACCAGCACCTCCCTCAGAGTGAAAACAGTGAGCTGCCTCAGGGTGTCCCATGTAACTTTCTGATAGATTTCTCATTGTGTTGATTTTTAATACCTACAGTTTTTTTCCATTTTTCATTCAAGTTACTTTTTAGGCATTTTAAAGACAGCAGATTTTAACCTAATCTATCAGGAACGAAGGCCACTAATAACTTGTAGAAAGAACTGTTAAAGAGTTTACTGGTATGAGTCCAACATTTTTTTGCAGTCTTAATTGAAATATCCCATCTAAAATAATTACAGGAAGAACATAATGCATTTTGTCAAGTTTTTAGCACCCAAGTAAACTGTTGAATAAAAACCTGTGAATTCTTTATTGACAGTCAAGTATTAATTAATTACGGTAGGTAAAATCGGATTAACTTCAGCGAAGTAAATTTGACTTCCTTGTAAAGCAGGATTTTGGCATTGTCCCAAGAACAGGCAGAAGGGAGAGCCACTGAGAATATGCATCATTGAGAAACTTGTCCATAGAGCAATCAGAATCGAGTTGGCTCCCAGCAGACATCCATCTGACCTAGATCCAGTCCTTCAGTCTTGCGCAAATTAATGCAATTCAGGGGATAGTCTTCCCCATCCCAAAGTGGTAGCCTGCCCGCACCAGTTAATCTGGCAGGTAGGCCAACTCTATTTGTCCTGCCTGGAGCTGCGATAATGACAGTGGAGGCAGAATGAGACCTCTAAGTGGTCATGAATTGACCAATCTGTGCCGCACTCGAAAGTACTTTAGCACATTTAATATCTTGGACACTCACATTCTGAAGTGATGTTGGGGAGGTGGCGTGGTGGAAAAACTCCTGACCCCATCTGTCCTTTTTTTCTCCATGTTATTGTTATCCTCACATACTGGATAGCATTTATAATAGAATGAGCAAGTGGTCAGGTGCAGAGTTGAATTAATTTGCATGCCTATGCCAGTGGACTTGCCATTACTTTATAAGAATCTGCTTAGTTGACTCCAAATATATTGTAAATGTATATTATATTCTGTAAGTCACAATAAAATCTTAGAAATTAAACCAGGTTCTTGATTGAGCTGCAGTATTCTGTGTTATCTGCGGTATGCACCCACAAATTCACCCTGTACTTCAGATTCGTGGATGGAATTCCCATATAATGAAGGGTGCACTGAGCTGTGAAGTGATTCTTCAGCCTAGAGATGAAAGAATAATTCACATATACGCAGCTCAGAATTCAATGTTTTCAGGTTTCCATAATATTATTGCATAAAGTATTGAAACCTGCTTACAATAAAAGTGTGGCTAAGAACACACATTGAAAACATGTACGTTTTGTTTCTTCTGAGGATATTATTCTTGACATCACATTGTGTTGCTCAGTATTTGCAGGAATATTTTTCATACTAAGTTACAGAATTGCATTGTCAGATACTTTTAGAGACTTTTAAGGAACTCTTGGATAAGCACATGGATGATAGTATAATGTAGGGTATGCATAGTAGTTTGATCATATTAAGATAATAGGTCGGCACAACATCGTGGGCCGAAGGGCCTGTACTGTTCTATGTTCTAATACACCCCTATTTTAGCAGAGAAGGCTTAACAAAACTTGAAGCGGAATTTGTTCTCGAGGAAAGGTGAAAGTAGATTGCCTTTCCTTTCTGATGCACTTTCACCCTTACCCTTGATTAACAACCTTTGAGGTCACATGGCTACATTTTTATAGTCCCATGTGTCTTCTCAGATTTTGTTTTTTTTTTGGTTAGTTTAAATCTTCAGAGTTTAGCATTCCCCTGTGGCCAATTAAGGGCATAAAAATTCTTCTTATAATTTCCACTGCAAAATACCTCAACTTTGCAAAATGCTAATAAAATTAGATTAAGTGGCTGACTTGTTAACAAAATTGAAGCCCATGGGCAAAATGGACAGTAGTGGCATGGATAGAAATTGATGAAGGGATAGGATATAGAGTGTCGTGAAAACTGGCTATTTCATGGGCTGGAAGTATATAGTCATGTTCCCCTTCATTTAGTATAAGCACAACCTGCCGATTTGCTTCACTCATTTTAGTGGGTATTTCCCACATTGGATAAGGTTGGCACAACATTAGTTCTTCATTCTTTCATATAATTGTTTTGGATTTGGCAGGTGGTTTACATCCAGATTTCCTTCCTGCCCCTGACCCTCTCCATTTATCCAGTCTGGGGACTGACACTGATGTAGACTGACTTGCCTGACTGACTTGAATTGATAATGCATGATATAATTTGGAAAGTTGCAGATGGCACACAACTTGGAAGCATTGTAAATAGGACAGCAGCAAGCTTCTAAGAGGACATGGACAGGTTGTTGGAACAGTCAAATGAAATTTAACACAAAGTGTGAGTTGGTACCAGATTCAGTCCTTGCTATAAATTAATGCTAAGGCGGTAGAATACTTTGCTTGTTCAATTTAGATTTATAGTCAAAGTCAGACACCTTTAGAACTCGTGTATGAAACTCTGGGAAACACATTTCTATGAGGCAATCTTTAAGCCATTTTCCAGGGTTCCTGGCATAATGTTATCCCTATGGAAATATCTCCCATGCATCTTTATCAAGAGAAATATAAACCTGCAGAATTCAAAAAGCATCTCAAGCTGACAGTCATCCAACTGCTAAATCATTTTTGATGTCATTTCCAGAGTTCATTGCAACTCGCAGCACTATTGCCTAAGGTTGTATGAAGCCAGTGCCCCATTAGTTCACCTATTTTCACTGCTGAGGAAAGTGCAAATATTTTATAGTCCTTTTGTTGGCGAAATGCTATAATTTATCTGATCTGAGCTTTCCAAATCGTTCAGATTTCTTTATTGGCTTTCCATAGGCATTCCAGCAGTCCAATGCATTGCAGTTGGACTATATATTTTCCAACTTAATGGAATTTCGGTTCATCTCTTTGAATGGAAAGAATATCTCTCCCAGTTTAAAAGATTAATGTCATGAAGCTCGCTGACATTCTTCAGTTGAGTTGATTTATGTGGAGCTGACACATTCCAGCAAGAGAATAAAATTCCAAGGGTCAGGCCCAATATCTGTGGTTCAACGGGAAATGTTAAAGATAGTACCAGGCTTAAAGAAAAACCATACAATTATGCAAAGACAGAAGATTGAATAGAATATTTTTGAAAAAGCAAACAGTGACCAGAAAGTAATGAGGGAAAAGTTAGAATCTGAGAGAAAGCTAGCCAGAAATATGGAAAAAGTGAATAAAAGGTTCTATAATCAAAAAGACTTAACAAAGTGAGCACTGGCATCTAGTAAGGAAGTCTGGAGAACTGATAATAGAAATTAAGGAGATGGTAGCTGAATTGGACAGGTATTTTACATCAATATTCACTACAGAGGCTACATAGTCTCCCATTAGCAGCTATGAATCAGGAAATGGAATGGAGGAAGCAAATCAATAAAATTACTAGAAATCACCACAGAAGTATTACTGAGAAGTGAGCAGATACTGCTGGAGTTCATTCTTAAAGTCTTAGAAGAAATGGCTAATGTGAATGTCATGGTCTTATTTTTCTAAAGATGCCGTGATTTGGGAACAGTCCCATTAGATTGGAAGATAGCAAATATAACTCCTTTATTCAAAAGAGAGGGTGACTGAAGGCAGGAAACAGCAGGCCAGTTAGCTTAACATCTATCATAGAGAAAATGTCAGAAGCAATTATGAAAGAAGTTATAGTAGAGCATTTAAATAAGTTTATGGTAATCAAGCAGAATCAAAATGGTTTTGTAAAAGAGAAAACATGTTTAATCAATCTGTTGGAGTACCTTGAGGAAGTAACATGCTGTAGATCAAGGGGAATCAGCGGATAGACATACTTAGATTTCCAGAAGGCATTTCATAAAGTGCCACATCAAAGGTCATTGCAGAACATAAAGGCTCGTGGTGTATCTGGTGGCATATTAGCATGGATAGAAGATTTGCTGGCTAACAGAAACCAGACAATAGGTGTAAATTGGTCTTTTTCAGGTCAGCCAGATATAACAAGTGGTGAGCAACAGAAGTCAATGCTGAACCTCAATTAGATAATTTGGTGAGGCAACAGCCTAGTGGTATTATCGCTGGACTGTTAATCCAGAGATCCAAGTAATGTTCTGGGGACCCGGGGTTGAATCTAGCCATGGCAGATGGTGGAATTTGAATTCAATACATAGCTGGAATTAAAAAGTCTAACAATGACCATGAATCCCTTGTTGATTGTTGGGAAATACCGATCTGGTTCACTAATGACCTTTAGGCCTATGTGTGCCTCCAGAGCCACAGCAATGTGGTTGACTCTTAACTGTCTGGGCAATTAGGGATGGGCAATAAATGCTGGCCTAGCCAGTGACGTCCACATCCCGTGAATGAATTTAAAAAAGACTTTGATGAAGGAATAGAAGGAAGGATTGCTAAATTTGATAACAACATAAAGACAGGTTGGAAAGTCCATTCTGAAAAGGACATAAGGAGGTTATGTAAAGATATTGATAGATTAAGTGAGCGGGCAAAGATGTGGGAAAATGGGAAGTTGTCTATTTTGGCAGAAAGGCTAAAAAAAAAAGCATTTTATCTAAATAGAGAGTATAGAGCTCTGAGGTGTAGAAAAATCTCGGTGTCCTAGTGCATGAATCGCAAAACACTTATATACAGGTCCAACAAATAGTTAAGAAAGCAAATAGAATTATATAATTTATTTGATTTGGGAATTAAATACAAAGTCAGGAGGTTATACAAAACAGTGGTGGGACTCCATCCAGAGGTTCAGTACTGGTCACCTGATTTAAGGAAGGATTTAAATGCATTGAAAACAATTCGGAGAAGGTTTACCAGACTCATACCTGGAATGGACAGGCTGTCTTATGAGGAACATTTAGATAGTGTAGGTGGAGTTTGAAAGAATAAGAGGTGACTTATTTTAAACATGCAAATTCCTGAGGGGTCTTAGCAGAATAGATGTGGAAAGGACATTTTCTGTTATGGGAGAATCTGGAACAAGTAATCACTGTTTAAAAATAAGGAGTTGCCCATATAGAATAGAGAGGAGCCTTTTTTTTCTATCAGTGAGTCAGTATTTAGAACTCTCTTCCTGAAAAGCTGGTGGAAGCAGAGCCTTTGAATATTTTTCAGGTAGGGTGGACAAAGTTTTGGTAAGCAAGTTGGTGAAAGGTTGTTGGGTAGATGGAATGTGAAATCAAGGTTACAATTAGATCAGCTGTGATTTTGTGAAGTGTTGGAACATATTTGAAGGGCTAGGCAACCTACTGTTGCTCCTTGTTCACCACAGTAAGTGGAAGTAGATGTGGGATTTTTCAACACTGACTCTAGACTGGTAAGGCCGAATGGCTTCCATTCGTATATACTGCAGATCATCACCAATTGGTCTTCCTCAGTTGACAGATCACAATTCTATTTTGCATATTACTTGCATGAAGCACTCATGGAAACCAAGACATAAAATGAACTCTGGATGGGGAACTTGAATGCCCACCAGCAAGAGTCCTCATTTGTACCATGATCCATTTCTGAACAAAGTTGCCAGATGGACCTACATTAAGCAGTGAAGGACCCAACACAAGGGAGTAATCTAGTTACACACCTCCACATTAACCTCCCTGTCAGATATATGTCTGCCACAACAACATATGTAAGAGTAGCTATTCCACTAGTGAGAAACAAAGTCTTGCCTTTACAATGAGGATTTCCTTCAGAACTGCTCAGCTCCAGCCTCCCTCATAGCATTAACACAGGTGTGGACATGAGTTGAAAACCAGAGAAAAATAGCTCCCCTCCAGGTCAAGGTAATGTTCCTCTAGAACTGCTTCATAATTCACACAAGAAAATCATCATAGCCCCAAATTGTATTTATCTCTAAAATGCTAGATGAAAGTATTGAGTATTGTTCATTGTGACATTTAATAGCAATTAGCTTTAAAAAGTTTTATTGTTTATTTTGCATGAGGTATTCTAGCTTTAATAATGTTTTTCTGAAATAATTTTGTTTGGAGTATTGATTTCTGCTTTGGTTTGGTTTGGCCAATGGCAAGGTAACCAACTGCCCCAAGTCTTTTCAGAGATTGTCCCCATAGTTTGACTGCCTTTGAAACTTGAGGGCTGCCTTTTGTCAGAGGAACAGAAGTAGACCATTCAGCCCATTTATCCTGCACTGCCATTTAATTAGATCATGGTTGAATGAATACTTTAATGCCTTTTATCCCCACTAATAAAAAATGTATCAATCTTTATTTAAATATACCAAAGCCTGAGCTTTGAGAAAGAGAATTTCAAGGTTTCAATACAGTCTGAGTTTAGAAAAAAATCTCCTCGTCTCAGCCTTAAATGGCATCACCTTTATTTTTAAATTGTACCATCTGGTTCTAAACTCCCCAACATGGGAAATATCTTACCTACATCTTTCCTGTCTAGCCCTTTACGTGCTTTGTAAGTTTCAGTGAAATCACCACTCATTCTTTAAAAATCTAGAGATCCAGGCCTAGTTCAGAGTCATAGAGGTCTACAGCATGGAAAAGGCCCTTCGGCCCAACTTGCCCATGCCACCCAATTTTCACAATTTAAACTAGTCCCATTTTCCTATGTTTGGCCCATACCTCGCTCTACCTATCCCGTTCATGAACCTGTCTAAATCTTTCTTAAATGACAAAATTGTACTCGCTTCCAATACTACTGCAATTCGAGGGGACATAGCTTTAAATTGAGGGGTGATAGATATAGGACAGATGTCAGAGGTAGGTTCTTTACTCAGAGAGTAGTAAGGGCGTGGAATGCCTTGCCTGCAAAAATAGTTGACTCGCCAACTTTAAGGGCATTTAAATGGTCATTGGATAAACATATGGATGATAATAGAATAGTGTAGGTTAGATGGGCTTCAGATTGGTTTCACAGGTCGGCGCAACATCGAGGGCCGAAGGGCCTGTACTGCGCTGTAATGTTCTATGTTCTACCTCTGGCAGCCCATTCCAGACACTCACCACCCTCTGTGTGAAAGATTTGCCCCTCTGGACCCTTTTACATCTCTCTCACTCACTTTAAACATATGCCATCTAGTTTTAGACTCCCTTACCATGGACAAAAGTTGTGGGCTATCTACCTTATGTATGTCTATGGTGATTTTATAGACCTCTGTAAGGTCACCCCTCAGTCTCCTATTCTCCAGGGAAAAAAATCCCAACCTATCCAGTCTCTCCTTATAACTCAAACCTTCCAGTCCAGGTAGCATCCTAGTAAATCTTTTCTGCACTCTTTGTAGTTTAATAATATCCTACATAATAGTTTGCCCAATCTCTTTTTCATCAGACAGTATTTCTAGAACAGGGTGCGGAAGACTGAGACCCTTCCTCCTTCTTGCCTTCGTTTCTTGTCTGTGAACATGTGTGCTGTGCAGTTGGCTAACAGCAGGAGGTATTCACTTACACATTTACCCCACACCCTGGGGGGCCATTGATAAACAGTCTATTATTTTCTCCCTGCCCGGTGGTCTTTTTCATGTTTTCTCTCTCGTTCCTTAATGAGGCATGACTAATCAGGTTGAGCAGTGGGGGGGAATCCAGAAGATATTCATGGCTCTCACTTTATATTCTACAGGCAGAACTGGTAACTTTAGTAAATTTCAAGCAATGTACAGTTTAAAAAAATGGAATTAATTTCAGCATTAAGTTAAAGGACTGTAATCATTTAAAGTCATTTAAACTTACAGAAATTTTACAGCAAAGATTCAAAGATCAGTTTAATGCCTAGGCTAGCAGAATGTTAATTGACTTTAGAATCAGCCTTATGTAATTAATGGAATCAGAAGCCAGAAATTATGCTGTCAATATTAGCAAACCGGAAGATAGGTAGATAATTAATCATGATCCATGAGGAACCACAGGAATCTATCTATCTCTATTAGAGAGATACCATTGGTTACATAGTTCTATTGGGCACCACTTCACATTAAGCATGGGGCAGGTGACAAGGTAGATTCCAATTCTGTCTCATTTGGAACTGGAAATGAACCCATGTTATTGACTTATTCTGAACCATATGTCAGTCATCAAGACAAATAGGGCAAAGGCAATTAAGTACGGGGAATATATGCTGACCTTGTCAGTGGCGATCACATCCCATGGAAAAATAAGAGAGAACTGAGCTAAACAGCCCCAAGCAAACTGTTACTGATTTGAATAATATTCTTTCTTCATTTTCAGTGGGCTGATATCTTCATTTTAAAAGCAAAAGAGTGATTTCAATCTATAATCATGTGAATGCTGATATCATCAACAGTAATTTCGAAAGGAATAGGAAGTCAGCCAACATGTTAACTGATGGTTTTGCTTTACATTATTAAACACTTTTCAACTGCTGATTAAAGGGACATGTTTCTAAGTTTACAGTGAAGACAGTTAATTATGGAATATATTGTCACCTACTGATAAACATCTGAAAGAGATATGAGATCGTTTTCCAGATAGTTTTGAAGAATTCAACAGTCTAATAATATTTGTTTTCCATTTGCTATTTTCTCTGTCAGTTTACAGCTGCTGTTAAACAGAATTATGTTTGCACTGAGAATCGTTCTGTGGATTTCTCTATGTGTCAGATATGATTACCCAAATAAATTGTACGGAATATGAGTTGAGCAAAAGAAATATTTGTCTCATGCTACTTATTTGTGTAAGGACAAAAGATTTTCGGAAATGAGAAAAGGTCATTAGACCAATCAAATGTATTACTTTCTTCGAGATCAACCCCACCTATCCGGTATTCATTATTCCTTCCCTGCTCAGAAAAACAATGTCTACCTGATGTCTCCCTTAATGGTAGGACTATTTCCTGGTCAGGAATCCAATTTCTGAATGGGTGAGCTTTGCAAAGACTCTATTCCAAAGGATTGCCATTAGTGTATTGCTTCTGGTTTCACTAGCCGATCAGGGGGTGTGGACAGAGACCTATTCTGTCAAAGCAAGGGTTTCTATTTAAAGGGACCATGATATGGAATACAGGGGCCTGTGGAAAGTTGGATTTTTGAGGCTGCAGCTGCAACAGGCATGTAGAAGAGACTGGGAATCACTTTGACCTGGGTCTGACTTCAGTGGCTGCAGTGAGATCCGCTCTCCCAAGGACAGAGGGAAGAGGACAAGCTCTTCAACCAACAAATCTTTGTTGGAAGTGGTCAAGAAATCTAGCAGCAGATCTGTGGCCTCTTTAATCTGGAAATGGTGTACCAAGAGAGTCCAGGACATCAGCAGGCCATTTCAGATGATTAACATAACACTTTCCTATACCAAAACCCCTATGCTGACTCGCAATGTTCTCCTACTACCTCATCATGGCCTTTTCAGTCACCTCAATATCTTTCCTGTCAGATCCATGGGGTTTCTCACTTAGAACCTGACTATGGACAGCCTGAGGAGAACAGGATGGCATCAGCATTGAGAGCCAATTTAATTTTCCAGGACTTTCCCCCCAACCAGCTCCAGGAACACCTTTATCTGGGTTGGGAAAATTCTGTCCATAGTCACTTGAGTATGTTTATATTGTTGGGATGGCTTCACTCCAATTTATTCCACAGCACCGTTTCATTTTTGAGTGAAAAAGACCTGCCCTCACTCGCCTGGGATCCCACCTTCAATCCTGGGTCTAATCCTCATTGCACTACCCACAGTGTCCCCATATCACTGGTGTAATGGACAGCCGATGATCTCTGATTAGGGGGCAGCTTTGGGGGCAAGGTTTCAGCCCCTGTCACTGCCCAGGGGCCTTATTCACGGGGGAAACCTGATACTGGTCAATCAAGTGCCTGACAGGAACTTGATTGCAATAGGCCTCCCCCCCTTGAAAGTGATTTCAAGAAAGTAATTCTGCAACCAGTGGGTGGGCAAGGTCTTGTGTCCCCAGAGCAAAATACATCCCAATGTGCAATGTGGGAGAATCTTCAGTTGGAGAATGACTGCAGAGGGAGAAAAAAAATACTATTACAATTCGAAATCAATGAAGAAATGCCAATGGTTATGGGATGCTTAAATGCAAGTAAATGAAACTTGAAGTTGGCTTTACATTCAGTTCTCATTTATGAAAATGGTGAATCCATGTGTTTCCTGCAAGTATGAATAATTGTTAGTGAGAACATTTTGTGCTTCTTGCATCAGCAACTTTTCTTTAATGAATTTCCTGCTGGTGGGTCATCTTATGGTGATGAACAGGAAAGCACCTTTTCACTCGGTCTAAACAGTGGGGAAATCCACCCAGTCTTCACTAGTGAATCACTCACTAGAGCGTACAAATTTCTGTAAACAGATTGTAAGGTAATCAATCCAAATTCAGATGTAATAATTGGAAATTATTGCCTTAAGTATATGAAGGAAAGCACTTGATCAATGTAAATGACTTTTCCATTCAAGACAAGTGGTAATCAAAGGGAAATGGCATTCATAGGGAGAGTCCCACAGAAACCTGAATAATCTGTTTTAGATTATTGGTGTCTGGAAAAGCATTTACGAGATGACAGCACTTGTTTTCAGCACAAAAAACAAAGTGCCTAGCATTGAAAGCTTTTGATGTGATTGGAATTTTATTGCTGGGAAATAAGCCATCAGAAGTTTCTAATGTTGCTTGAACTCGAAAGGACAAAGTGCTACAGAATGCTGTAGAGCAGCACAGGATAAAAGAGATGAGCATTAATGTAATGAAAATGACATAAACCTGTGACATTTTCCCTTTATGAAACAATCTCTAGAGAGTCTAGTGAGGATAGTTTGTTAAACTCATATTGCATTATTTCAGATATTATAGCAGCAAGTGCAAACCAGGAAATGTTAATGGCTGGGAAATCAATCTGTGCCAGGCTGTGATTTTCCATCCTATGCTTCCTGGAAATGTTGCCCTGCCCGGTTGTGGAAGCAGCACTTCTCTGCTTAGCAGAATTTCTTGGCATCAATCCCTGCTGTCAGTTTAATGTAGTGTCTTGCATGCACCATTTCTATGCTTTCTTGTGAATAACATCCACTTTTGGCCATGTCCTTTCAAAGCTGACAAGTTTCTCCTTACAACTCAATCTTCCAATGCGTGGAACCTGCCTTGTGACTCTTCGAAACACTCCTAGTGTTTGAATGTCCCTTGCATTTGGTGCCCAGAACTGAACGCATCAACCAAGGTATGGTCTGACCAGAGTCCCACACAGTTTAAGAATGACTTTCCCTTACTTGTACTCTAACTTCTGTCTTGCTTGATCCAGCATTCATTAGGCTTTATGGAAGTTTTTTTAAACCATATGTAATAATTCTTGGCCATCTTTGGGTAAATTCAGTATCATTGTCCTTGAGGTTCAATTCTACCGTAATCTTTTTGAGGCATTTATTCATAAAATTACATGTTGGGGATTTAGAACTGAGGGCAAGAGAAAAAGTGAGTCTATGGACTTTTTTGCTGGGGTTAACAAGACAGGATCTATCAATATTCAAGTTTAGGTTGGATATGTGGATGAGGATAAGAAATTGGGGTTTGAAGGATATGGGAAGAGGATGGATAAATATGATTATTTGTTTGGCAGAGGGTTAGTGGTGGTAAAGGCTGTCTGGGCCTCATGAGATTGAGTTGTAAGGAGAAACTTTGAAAGGACATGGCCAAAAGTGGATGTTATTCACAAGAAAGCATAGAAATGGTGCATGCAAGACACTACATTAAACTGACAGCAGGGATTGATGCCAAGAAATTCTGCTAAGCAGAGAAGTGCTGCTTCCACAACCGGGCAGGGCAACATTTCCAGGAAGCATAGGATGGAAAATCACAGCCTGGCACAGATTGATTTCCCAGCCATTAACATTTCCTGGTTTGCACTTGCTGTGGCTATGTCTATGTATTTGATGTATTTTCATTTAAGAGTAAGGTCAGAATTTTCTCCTCCCTGGTGTGGTGTGAGCAATGGTGAGAAAGTTGGGAAAATACAGCAAGAGTTTTAAAAATCAGAACCTCCACACTGAGAAAAATCTTTCCAATTTTCCTCTTGACCTTTAAATGGCAACTTCAGAGACTCACCTTTGAGTGCTGACTACCCTTTATATGCGTCTCAATAATTGCCCAATTCACCTCATTTATACACCACCCCCAACTTTTGTCTCCTCCACCAAGAAACTAGTAATGTAAATTCCTGCCATAAATCAGACCAGGTACCTGGTTGCTGCAGCTCACCAACTGCTTGGTCTGACCATCAGGCAATTCTGTCTTCACCACAAAGTCCCTGCATGCTCCATTGACTGCATCCTCCTTGGCAAACCACTGACCTTACCACAACATTATACACCCTTTTGAACCAACTCATACATTTCTTCATCCCTTCAACATCCTACTTTATAGCTCAGGCGCACCTATAACCTCCATTCTTCTGTCAGGTGGCTTTGCATGTCGGGACAGACGTCTATTCTATGCATCTGTACAGGATGCATCTTTTGGCTTGCTTTCTTCACTGTCACTCACTTTGCTCTTATTTGGATGCTGCCTGCATCTGCATGCTTCACATTGCTTTTTAATGCACTGGGCTTTTTAGTGCTCAGTTGCAGGCTGCAAGCTTCTGTGGCTTGCATTGCTCTAGGTGCAAAGGGAGATGCACGCAGCCTGTCACACTAGGGAGCACTGGGCTTCAGGACGTTCAGAAGGAGTTTAACTACATGCCGGAGTAGTAGCTAATAGAACCTGGCAGCTCGAGCTATGCAGTTGTGCTCAGGCCAAGCTAAATGGATCCAAAAGGCCCAGCATGGATTACCAAAAAGTTAATGCAGTGACCAGAGCTGACTCCTAACTGATACTCCATCGTGATGTCATTAACAGTGTATCGTGATACATGGGGAAAGAATTTGAATGACTGGAAGCCCTCTTCCAGAAAATATTCCAGAAAAGCAAACATGTCTGTAGAAGTCCTGTCTAGTGCCAAGAGAAACTCAGTTAGAACTGAAGAGGTATAATTGGTCAAGGCTTGAGGAATAAATGGGTGAGTGATTGTGTCTGTTTTCTTTTTGTTTTTCTCGCTTGTTGAGAACAGATTTTACTCCATCCATTGTGCAGTGGAAGTATGACACCAGTGACATGAACTTCAGAAGGTGCTGCCAGTGATGAGCACTTCCACCAGGAAGGGCACTGAGAAGGCCTTTTGCACGATTAATGGGGTGAACAGTGGAAGGTTGGCTGAGATAAATCACTCCGAGTCAATGTAGACCAGGTGCCATGAATCTCAGTCGACAAAACACTTTAAATTCAAAAAGAAAATTCCACCCCAATTAAACGTTACGACAGATCATTTTTTTTTTGCTTTTTTTGTGGGATGAAGATGTTATGGGCAAGACCAGTGTTTGTTACCCATCCCGTATTGCCCTTGAGAAGGTGATAGTGAGCTGCCTTGTCAGGCCATTGCAGCCCATCTGGTGTGGGTACTACCCAAACAGTGTCAGAAAGGCAAACCACTGAGATGTCCAAGGTTCTAGCGAATGTCCAGAATATAGCTGATGGTGAACCCAGGATATGATGGAGCAGCAAAACCACTTAATTTGGACACCAAGGCCCGGATTCACCAGTGGTGTCAAAATTGCAGAAGAGTAAGCCATTGGTCCCTAGAATTCAGAGCCTAGAGATAACCGTAAGCAGCATGCAACTGGGTTTTGTAATATTAATAAAGGACACCAGCAGATAGCAACTTTTATTGCAAAGCATGTGACATAGTGTCACAATAATGTGTCTAACTGATGTGATACCTTTTAGTCTCTACATTCCAGCAGTAATTTCTGGATGAGGGCTATACTGAAAGAAATGTTTAGCTCACAATTAGTACCAGTGTTCCTGCTAAGTTCAAGCTTTCTGATGTCAGAGTTTGTCTAAAATTCTCAGGACAGCATTATCTGAAATCTCTTAAATAAACATCATGCAGACCAAATCATTTCAATCTGGCTTCCATAATGTCATTTGTTCATTTGAAAGTTAATATTTTGCACTTATATATAAAACTGACTTGTAAACATATTGATACTTCAAAAATTATTACTGCATCCAAGTATTGCTTACTAATGTATATCATGTTTAATGTTTAAGTTGGCAATTCAGATATAGCTCGACATATGGCTGTGTTGTATTCATTTTGGAATATGAGTTTCAATTGATTACTTCTTTGTTATATGTTGATTTTTCTTGGCTATTTCTCCTCAATCAGTTGATAGTTGAAAACGAGGTGAGATTGTTAGTTCAAGGTGATGCGTAACATTGGATTATTTTTAGAACCATCTATCCTAAATTGGTTCCATTTTATACTTTTGACCCTTCGCTGGCTGGGAGTTGAGCAGTTTAAACTTGACTTTTCAAATCTCAAATTTAGAAATTCAAAACATGACTTGCAACCATACTCAAAGCTAAAACTAAACCTTCTCTGTAGCTTATTGTATTACACAAACACTGTAAAAAGTGGTCATTGTAAAATTAAAAATGTGACGGATGTAATAAAATTTCCCTTTCTGTGTGGAAAAAGTGTTGATGAAATGGTGAGCAATCATTCAACCAGCAATCAAAATGTGATGATAAGAAAAGTCTACATAGGAACTGTTAACATTCTAGTTTGAATGCCTATTAAGAAAGAACTTGTTGATAGGTTCATTTGATTTGAGTTTTGAACGAGCACTTAACTTGAATGTAGCCTTTCATTGGTTGCAGTGATGCAGTTGGTTATGATCGTTGCTTTGGTAAAATTTGAGTATAAATGCTTGTCGTGTTTGGAGGAAAATGTTTTAGTTGTCCCCAGAACTGGAATAATTCATGGTGAAGCATGGTTGTTAACAAAAGCATTTGTTGCTTTCTTTAATATCTCATAAATCCAATCTGTTTCCTTAATTTATTTCATTACTCTCAGAGTGTGGACATCAATGGTAAGGCCAGCATGTATTACCCATTCCTGACTGCTATTGGAAAGATTGTAGTGAGCTGCCTTCTTGAATAACCAGATGACTGACTAAACCATTTCAGAGGACATCTAAAAGTAAACTACATTGCTGTGGAACTGGGATAACTCATAGGCCAGACCAGGTATGCACAACAGATTTCTTCCATAAAGGTCATTATTATTCCAAGCTTATTTGATCTACTGTACTTAAATTCCTCGGCTGCTGTGGAACTGGGATTTGAAATTAAGTCTCTGAATCATTAGCTCAAGTTTTCAGGGCTACTTTTTTTAAAAATTGAATTAGCTTTATTGTCATGTACTCACATGAGTACAGTGAAAAGTTTACGAGTTGTCACTCACGGCGCCATCTTAGGTACAAAGGTACCTAGGTATAGATTCTTGAGTACAAGTTCTTGGGGAAAAAAATTAGAAAATAAAGAAATAAAAACTCCAGCATCGCAGACCTTCAAAAGTATAAAATCATGGTTATAAATTAGAAACATAAAGAGATAAACAGTTTGGAATAACAGTCCTTCCACGATAAATTAATAAAGGAACAAAAGAGACATTTTTATAAAGAGAGAATTTAAGACAAAGTCCACTTAGCCCATTTCACAGCTGTGGGCTCAAGGACCCATTCTCCCTCCCCCCCACTGGAATCCTGGGCCAGACACACCACGATGCTGATACTGGAGTAACGTTTTCATTGTGATGCTGAATGGAGTTACTTTAGCAATCCAGCTGACACCCAACCTGATAAATTAGGAAGACAAGCAGAACTACTTTCTTCCTGGAATAATTTTCTCGCAAATTAACAATAGTTTTGGCACCCAGCATTTGCTTGAACACCTGAGAACCAGAATTGGAGGGTCTTTCCATACTGAAGATGTTGATTGTTCAAAAATGGATAGCTTGCAAATAGTCTTCACCTTCTAAAACCTATCTCATTCTAGATATTTTCAATATTGTCATTTTTCAAATCATTTCACCACAAATATTTAAATATTGTTTATAAAATTACATAAACGTATTTGGGAAGACAGTAGTAAAAGGCAACAGCTGGATGGTCCTTTTATGGAAAATTAATAATGCAATAAACTCAAGTGCCTTTTAGTAAGAAAACTGACCCCAGATTATTTTTAAATTGCAACAAATATAAGCATTTGCTTTATTTTATGAAACACAAATTCCATTCAAATAGATCATAACTGAACTCCAAGCCTACTCCATTTACCTGTCTTTGCTCCCTGATACCAACCCTCAATATGCTGAACAAAAATCTGCCTTAAAAATATTAAGAGAGCCAGTATTCACAGCCATTGGATGAGAAAGTTCCAAATTTCCACTAAAAGTTGCATGGAAAATTGTTTCACTTCTAAACATCCAAGTTGGAATTTTAAGACTATGCCCAATTATTCTGGGTACACAACAAATCCAATATTGTTCCAAGTCAGGATTATTACAACTTTATCAGGAATAGTTCATTGGTAATTATATTCTAGTTTTCCACAAGCCGCTGCAAATGTACAAATCCCAGTTAGACCACCAAAGTGACAATTTCGCCTGACTGACTGCAATTCAGGACGAAAGCAATTCTTACCAGATTTTAACCAAAGGAGAAAATAACAACTCTATTTGTTGAAACACACTTTACTTTAGCAATAAAAGCAGAAAAAGAAAGGATTTCTTACCTACTTCAATACAGCTTAAACTATACCACTTTGAAATTCCCAAATACACAGATATTCAACCATAGCAGACAGACCAGCAAAAGCCTTTAGGATGTGTTTTCCAAGAGGTGACGATCACATGCAGATGCCACTTGTCTCATTCTTTTTTGTACCATGAACATGCTCCATATTTATGACAAGAGATTTCAGTCAGGTTTCCTTCAGAAATGCAGAGCCGTAGGTCCATCGTAGCGTGGTGGGGTGCCTGGTGGGTGGGGGTTAGGATCCTAGGTAAGTAGGGTGCCAGGTCTCAGGTGGAAAGGGGGAATGTCCAGTCTTGGTCTGGGTGATATAAGGGCTGTGGGAAGAGTAGTTCAGGATGTATAAATTGGGTTGGGGGTGCTGGTTGAATAGTTAGTGTCGGATTTGTCGAGTATCATAGGGGAGTGGGGCGTTTCTGAATGAGCCTAGCGATTTTGTCATGCCAATTTAACAAACTTGCTTCATTAATACCTGCTACATCCCTATGGTGCCTCTCTCATCCAATGCTAGCCCAATTCTATCACTCAATGTAGCCGTAAGAACTTTCTGCTGCCAGGATATCCCAGAATAGACCCAGATCGCTGATGCCTGTGCCATCTTTAAAAGGCTGCCAGGTACCACTAGAGCTGCGCTGTACAATTCATGACACCTACCCCAGATGTCGCAAAAAACAGGAAATCGGTGCCCTGTGTTGCAGACAGGCACCTGGAGGTCCTGGTGGACGGGGTGGGGAGGGGGGATGTGTGTGCAAGGACTGGCAAAGGAGACCATGACACCACTCCCCTGCCAGCTTGGTCCGAAATTGCTGCATGGGTCACTACCATCTCAGCCATCTGTAGGACTGGCCAGCAGTGAAAGAAGAATGTCAATGACACCCTCTCTGCACAGCCAAGGTGAGTGGCACCAATTTCCCTCGGGTATCTCACACTCAATCCATCTCTGCTAATGTATCCACCTCCCAGCAGCGCTCATGGTCCACGACTCTCACTGTCACTTGCAAAATCATCCCTCACTCACTATCATGCACCTTATTTCCCCCTCCCTCCTAACCCTGCACCCCCTCTGTGCTGCCTACTCATTTTCCTGGGGCACTTCACAACTTTTCTCCCACAGTACCAGCTGTGCCAATCTCCTTGTTGCACTCAATCCCTCCCATTCTCTAATTCCAGGTAGAAAGCTGGACTGTGAGCCTGGTATGTCTGGCTGAGGGGGAAATCTGCACAAAGGTAGGGCATGGGAGGGACGCTGTGAGCATTAAGGTAGGCTCAAGGTGTGAATGCCAAGGGAGCAAGCACAATGCCCATATTACAGTCCAGTCCAATCAATGAGCTGGATGCCTATCCCTACGTGGAAAGTGTCCTTACAGCAACATTGCAATGATGGTTGCCAGTCCACCCTGTCATGCAGATTTAGACTGGAGAAGGGTCCTTTAAGTGGATCAGAAAGGTGACATGAGGGTCCTGAGAGGCTAGCAGGGGCTGATGCCAGCATCCATCCTGAGATGTTGCTGCAGGATGTAGGTCTGGAAGAACAAGCAGTGAACTCGTGTTGCCAAGTCACCGCTCTGACTTTCATGTCAGGAATTGTCAATGTCTAGGTTTCTTGTGGTGAATGCTGGGATAGGAAGCTGCAAATTAGTAAGGTGAGATTTGCAGCAAATTAGACCAACAACAAGCAATAAATCCCACTACAAGTCTCCCTAGCAAAACCTTTCCTTGACATCCACAACTCTGTTTGAAAATGCAACAGATTGCTCCTGATGTCAATAAAGGCTTAGCCCAGTTTCTCACATGATTCCAGATCTATCAGCTACACCCACATCATTCAGGGCCCTATTAAGTTTCAGCCTTTCAGCAGTTAAATGTTTAACTTCTGCTGATGAACTATTTACTTAACAGCAGCACAACCTTCTGAATTCTCTAATTTAAATGGATATTTTTGGAGGGTTCCAGGCACAGGGGAATTGCTGGGGTCCCTATGTATAACTCTCAGTCATGCTTGAGAAATAGTCATCTGGCCAACAGAAATTCCAGGCCACGGGTTTAACACATTTACTAAGAATGAGAAAAGAATATAGACAGGGGAAATGAAATTCTGAAAATAAAATGTTCAGATCACGAGGTGGAAAGTTATTAGCATTAACACTGTTGTCTGTAGGGTGATGGGTGTTCTTCAGTTCAATAGTTGATCAGGTGGACCAAAGCTTTCTTGTTTTTTTCTGTCTTTTTCCCCACACAGAGAGGAATAGAGAGGTTGAGATGGAAGTTTTCTGTCTGCAGGCCCTCAGTTGTTCCACCTTCTCTGGCCTTGGTTTTTACAGCTTTTAACACTCTGCAGCTCAATCAAACACAGAGCTGTTGCCTGTCCCCAACTCAGAAGCCTCTTGCTGCCGTTCAGTCTCAAATTCTCCCTCTCACTGTTTGAAGAAGAAACATTTTATTAAAGCTGAAAAATGTGCAGCACTTGACTTTTAAGTTGCGAAATTCTCCTGGTATTTCAGTTATATAGCAGTCCAGCTTCTATTTCTATTTATAGTCCCAAAATGTGGCCTCTTACAGGACGGTGTGTGGCTTGAAGGGGAACTTGCAACTTGTGGTTTTCCAATGTTTCTGCTGCCCTTGTCATCTTAGGCAGTAGAGCTCATTGGTCTGGAAGGTTTTATTGAGTTACTGTACTGTATCCAGTAAGTGGCACATACAGCTGCCACCCTGCACTGGGCCACTGTGATGGAGGGAGTGAATGCTAAGGTGGTGGATGAACGTGGATCAAGTAGGCTGCTTTGCTCTGAATGGTATTGAGCTGCCTGAGTGTTGGAGCTGCACTCATCCAGGCTAGTGAGGAATAATCCATCACACTCCTGACTTGTAGATGGTGGAGGCTTTGGGAGATGGGAAGTGAGTTGCTCACACCAGAATTCTCAATATTTGACCTGCTCCTGTAGCCACAGTATTTATGAGTCAGGTCTAGTTCAGCTTCTGATCAATGATAACCCCCAGGATGCCAATAGCTAACAAAAGTTCTGTGGAATTGAAGTATCACTTTGTTATTTTTGGGTGCCAAACATCTGAAGATATAGGCCGATAATCCATTAGCTTTTTGACTATTTGTGCATTCATGCATTATGTTTTGGGTACGTGGGCAACTAGTTGTCTTTGCTCTTTCACTACTCTCTCATTAAGGAAACATTCTAACTATGCTATTTACAGGGGGTTGGAGAGGAAAGCGGAATTTTACTGGCAAGGAAACCTGGAAACACAAGGGAACGCAGAGGTCGTGTTAGACTTAAACAGCACGATCTCTGTGACTTATTATTCCCTGTCTGGCCACTGACCAGATTAACAGGCTTGGACAGCAATCAGGAAGAAAGACCTGTAATACAAGGCTACAGCCAGTGACAGCGGAGTAAGTGAAAGAGAGGTTGCAGACTATCCCCAGAGGATATTGCAAGTCAGTTTTGGGGGACAGAGAGTGGTGGGGAGATTATATGGAGAGGTCCTGGTCACTATAAGGGGTACAGATTGTTAAGAGTTAGCTTAGAGCTTAGGGTTCTAGGACCAGGGGAATGTAATTCTTTTCATCCTGAAGCAGAGATTGGACTGGAAAAGCATTTAGCAGCTTGATCTGGCAGTTATCACCTTCCTGTAGCTGCTGGGTTTCTTGACAGCTCAGAAATTGTGCCTGCAACTGACAAATCAAGATGGTTTCTAAATTCTGAGCCTTGCAGCCACAAAAACTTTTGACAACTTCCCACATGCTTTTGAGAGTGAGTTACTTGCATCTGGTTGAACCCAGATGTAGCTGCAGATGTGGGTGGGTTGAGGTCAGTTTCCCCCTTTTTAAGAATGGCACTCTAGCGCTGTCTCATCTATAAAACTGAGTTAAAATTCCCTCCTCTGAGTTGTCTTTCTCACATCAAAAGGACACAAGCTCACTTGCCCCACATTGTAACCATCTGCTATCGGTGTGCACACTTGCTTGCTGTGTTCATGTCTCCATTAAATTGTTGCTTCCATCAACATCACCTGCCGTGCCTCCAAATTTAAAGTCCCCTGCAAACTTTGACATGCCACTCCTCCTTCCATATTGTGAATAAATATGATGAGCATTCCAAATCCCTGGTGGTAAACCATGGGACATGCCACTTTTTACATCTCACCAATCAGAAAATAGTCCTTTTAATCTTCGAATGAAATTCAGTGCCTCCTCAGTAGTAATATTGGAGGATAAGGGGGCATTTAGTCAGGTGGGAGGGCACAGGACCCTACCATTACCCTGCCTTTGCCTGGTTAAAACCAGGGCAGGAATGCTCATGGATGCCCTTCCCACTCGGACATTAATGGAAGCATTTAAGCCTCATCTCATAGGGAGAGGTGGGGAGTCATCACATCGGGGAGGGAGCAAAGAAAACCTGTAAGGTTTGCTTGTAGGTTACCAGGGAGAAACAATAAGATGTAGTAACATAAGTAGGCCATTCAGCCCATCAGGTCTGCTCTGCCATTCAACAAGATCACGGCTGATCTGATAGTCCTCAACTCCATGTTGCCTGCCTTTTCCCCATATTTCTTTATTCCTGCACTGATTAAAAATCTGTCTATCTCAGCCTTGAACACACTGAATGATCCAACCTCAACATTCCTCTGCAATAAAGAATTCCACAGATTCACTACCTTCAGACAGAAAAGAATTTCTCCTCAACTCTGTCTTAAATTCTTCGAAACACTTTGAGAATATGCCATTTGGTCCCAGACTCTCCTACAAGTGGAATCAACCTCTCCACGTTTACCCTGTCAATTTCATGAAGAATCTTGTACATTTCAATACAGTTTCCTCTCATTCTTCTGAACTCCAATGAGTAGAAGGCAAACCTACTCAACCCTACCCTATAAGACAGTCCCACCATACCGAGAATCAGCCAAGTGAACCTTCCCTGGACTGTTTCCAATGTCAGTATAACTTTGCTTAGATAAGGGATGATAATGAGGAGCTCTCTTATCCAAAAGCATTCAGTGCCTCATTGAGGAAACCAGTATTGGGAAGGGGAAGGCAGATAAACTACTGAGAGCTATCTTTTACTCTGTCTACCAACTCCTCTCTGCTCATACCACCCACCTGTGATCTGCATCCCTTATCGATTCACACTCTGTGCTGCCACTCGTAATGACGCTGATGGACCAGTAGCTGTTGGGGATGTATTTCCACCCCAAAGGGCCTAAGTACCATGGAGAACCCAGTGCTGGCCATGTTAAGTGCTTATTGAGCACTTAGTTCCAGTGGGCCTACCCCAGTGAAGGAGCAACCAACATTAAATTCCACCCTTTGTTTCTTCCTCCCAACTTTCTAACATGATGATACAAGGTTAACTCTCACACTGCACACTTATATTTTTGCTAATCTTTCATGCAGAACCTTCTGGAAATCTATACAAACAGAATTTATAAATACTCCTTCATCCACAGTGCAAGTGATCTTCTCAAAAAAAATAGATTAATCAGTGACTTCCCCTTCAGAAATCCATTCAGACATCTCTTTAATAAATTGACCGTTTCCAAGCTTTAGTCCCTGTGCCCTTAATAAAAATGATTTCACAGTGCAGTCACACCGACAGGTCTGAACTTACCTGGTTTCTCCCTTCCTTGCTTCTTAACAATATAAGCTTAAAGCATAAACTCTACTGCAACAAAACCTACTCATTGTTCTCATATTGGTTCAAAAACATCCTAAATCAAAACCCCCAAACCATTTACTCTTCAGTGGGATCCATAGATGCGAAAGTTGTAATCTAATCAAGAGCTTGGACAGTGTCAAAATCTAATAACAACAGAAGTTAATATAAATGATTTTATACATGTCGGTGTTTTTCTCCAGGTTGCTCAATTTAAAGCTGTGAGAGGCAAGCAAGCCGTATGCAAGATTCATTCAAGTATTCATCGTTTCTATTCTTATTTCGTCAGAATTTATCTGTGGGCAAAAATAAAATGTTTTCTCTACTAAGAGCACAGTTGATAGATGGAAATATTGCATTTCTTATTGCTGAAGATTTTAGTGGTCTCTTGCTGATCATTTGTATGTTTCTGTGTTAAAGTGACAGCTGCAGCAGGGTTTTAAAGGTGATTTGTGATATCATTAGAGTAGATTTACTGAAGAATAATCTGTAAATTACAGTGAAATAGCATATCTAAAACATGACATAAACTGTTTTTTTTATATAGCTTCTCTGATACAGATACTTCTGTGGTTAAGAAATTCAAACTACGACCAGTTTAATTGCAGTCAGCAACTAACTCTAAGTCGTCTCACATTCACCTAACCTGTGCATGACCCTGTGCTTAGCCTTGTACTTAGATCAATTATTATATAGCTGCCCTGATATTTGAATTAATCCTTTAATCACTTCTTAACTGTTATATAAAATTGTGTCCTTCTATTTATTTATCTCCAGCTGTACAGCTGTCTTTCCTCATATGCCTCATTGTTTTCCATAAGCAATGTCTGAATTTTGTTCCAGCCATTTTGCTAGTAGCCTGTTTTGGGTCACACACCGTTTAAAAGGTATGCTGACTGATAGAAAGTAAGCAGTCGAACTTCGTAACTGCCTTTGTCAAGTAACAACATAATATCCTTTTTATTACACCCCATTATAAT
Organism: Rhincodon typus; assembly: GCF_021869965.1. Classification (NCBI taxonomy): domain Eukaryota; kingdom Metazoa; phylum Chordata; class Chondrichthyes; order Orectolobiformes; family Rhincodontidae; genus Rhincodon; species Rhincodon typus. The sequence continues at coordinate 43,882,407 of NC_063346.1, forward strand.
TCATTCCAGAAAAGTTCATTGTAACACATGCAAAATTAAACAACATGCAGCTCTCATGGTCCCTATCTCAACCTAAACTTCTAGTGATTTCCCATATAAACATCATTAGTATTGTGGATGTGATTATAACAGCAACAACTTACATTTATGTAGCACCTTTAACAAAGTAAAACTTCCCAAGTCACCATCAAAGAATTATATTGAAATATGACTCTGTGAATCTATAATGTCCTTCACTCCATTTAATGCTATTTTTCCATGTTAGCTACCAGCTCCATCATTGTCCCTGGGCTCTCTCTGAGGTCTGGCAAGACTATTTTCCATCTTGGTGGCAGATAACCCTGAGATGACCATCGACCACATGTCTGTCCCATTTTGATTTATTTCCACTCGATCCCTGTTCTAGCTGAGATATTGTTGGAGCCTTCTTTTGTGTCTTTGTTATCTCCAAATCTAACTATTCTATTGCAATTCAGACCAGCCTCCTGCATTCCAAACTGTACAAGCTTGAGGTCATCCATAAACTCTACTACCTGATTGGAACCTAACTGTACCAAATCTCATTGACCACACCCCTACTGTTGATATCCATTAGCTCCTAGTCAAACAATGCTTGGGTTTTAAAATTCTTATTCTTGTTTTCAGATCTCTCCATGTAGTCCCTACTTCCTTTCTGTGTAGTTTCCTCCAGCCCACACACCCAAGGATATCTGTGCTCCTCGAATTATGACCTCTTGATCATCTCTGGTTTAAATTGCTCCACCATGGCATGGCTGTATCTTCAGCTACCATGACCCTAAGCTCTGGAGTTCCCTCCTAAAACCTCTTGCCCCTTCTGTCTCTCTTTCATCCTTTAAAACACTGCTTAAAATCTATCTTAGAGAAGTTTATAGTTATTTCCACCAATATTGACTTAATTTGAACTTAGTGTCAAATTTTGCTTTATAATGCTCCTCAGTTGTTTTATTACTTAAAGCTACCATATAAACTCAAGTTCTTACCCTTGTTTCTCTGTCATCTTTCTGATGGACCTGACAGACGTTGAAGGATTTATCAATCTCTAGTATCTCACACACATCTGGCCCTTCATCTGGTGGATGGACCAACACTGACATTTATTGGGTTATTTCATAGAACCATAGAACCCCTACAGTGTGGAAACAGGCCATTCGGCCCAACAAGTCCACACTGCCCCTTTGAAGAGCATCCCACCCAGACTCATTCCCCTACCCCTGTATTTCCCATGTCTAACCCACCTAACCCAAACATCCCTGGGCACTATGGGCAATTTAACATGGCCAATCCACCTACCCTGCACATCTTTGGACTGTGGGAGGAAACCCGCGCAGACATGGAGAGAATATGCAAATTGCACACAGACAGTCACCCAAACCTGGAAACGAACCTGGGTCAGTGACACTGTGAGGCAGCAGTGCTAACCACTGAGCCACCGTGCCACCCCTAAAGTCACCATAATCCTGCTGTCTCATTGGAGAGTGGTAGTTTTACCTGAGGGGCACTGTACCTCAGGCAAAGGGAAGAGCTTGAGAAGGAGAGTCCTTCATGAAGTCATTGAAATAGCAATTCAAAAGGAAAACGATGCATGTTCATTTTCCCATCTTTGACTCATATTATAGTTTTCACATTGCTGCTTCAGGTCACAGCTCTACCGAAAGGGCTAACCATAAAAAGTTCCTGGTTTTTTTGCCTCGGTACGATATACGAGGGTTTATGTAACCACTAACCAACAGAACATTGATTCTAACTTTTTTCTCATGATAACACAGCACTAGTTAAGTACTAGATTTTTTGGTGAATTTTGCTCATTATTACCAACATGAAGTAGAAACTTTACGTACAGAAGATGGAGGAAGTCAAGTTAAGTAATCAATTCCTTTGTGGCAGCTGTTTCTTGCATATTTTTGAACGACATACTCAATCGCACAATTTAATTTAACTCTGCGGCTACTGAATTCCATCAACTGAAGATTAGACAGAGTTTCAAAATGCCCAATTCGTGTTATGTGAGACCCAAAGGAAAGCCAGTAATAGTAAATAGACTATTCAAATGGCCACATACTCTTATTACTGTTATGCTTTAGCATCTCTTCTATCCTTCTTATCATAGACCTTCTCATATCCAATACCTTCCCTTCTTGTATACCAACTTCCCCATAACTTGCCTGAATTTCTATGCTCACCTTGAGAATAAAATGAGTTGACAGCAATGTAGCTGGAAAACAAGAGTAAACCTTGTCTAATAAATCCAGTAATTAGTTTTTAAACTGCTGGAATTTATTTATGCCTCTGTAAGGTACTGCTCTAGGCTGTGAAAGTTGTAGCATATCCATGAGTTTAAAATATTACGTAAATTTTGAAAACAAGAAACAAACAAATAATTTAGCTGCTACAAAAGACTTTCTATTGTATACAATTGTATCTCTTGAGTTTGGCAAAATTAGTCTTTGTATGATATATTTCACTGAGTAACATCCCCTAAAAGTCTTGAGCCTTTAATAATACATTCATAGCTTTTATTGAGGGAAAAAAATGAACCAATTAACCCACATTTTATTCCTACAGCAATCAGTGGCTAGTACTGCTGCCTCACAGCTCCAGGGACCCAGGTTCGATTCCACCCTCAGGTTACTGTCTGTGTGGAGTTTGCACATTCTCCCGTGTCTGCTTGGGTTTCCTCCAGGTGCTCCAGTTTCCTCCCACAATCCAAAGATGTGCAGGTTAGGTGGATTGACCATGCTAAGTTGCCTGTAGTGTCCAGGGATGTGCAGGCTAGATGGATTAGCCATGTTAAGTGCAGGGTTACAGGGACAGGGTAGGGACTGGGTCTGGGTGGGATACACTTTGGAGGGTCACTGTGGACTCGATGTGCTGAATGGCCTGCTAACTGTAGGGATTCCATGATTCTATGATCACATTTCCTTTATTAACTGTGGTATGACAATGGGTGGGGCTCACCATACACTACTTATTCATTCTGCACCTTTCAGTTACTTCAAGCTGGTCAGGCTTGTTGTATCACACCAGGAAAGAAATGCGATCCTGATTCAGCCTTAATTTGCAGGAAAGTTGGTATTGGTATTGATGTAAAATATTTCTTATTACTGACTGCTCTCTCTAGCCTGAAAGCGATTGTACTATTAAAGAGAATGATTGGTTGCAAGCCTTCTAAGGAATAAAGGACATGTTTTTAATTTTGGAAATCATTTCTAGTTGGCTGACTGACCTTAATCCCAAACATTGCAAAGTTATCAGTTTATTAGCCATCAGGGAAATTTCTCCCTGAATGTTCTCAATTACAGCTGTGAAGTTGAATAGCAAAGAGGAGCCACACTCTACTTTAACTGGTAGGTATCCATTTGGATCACCCCAATGTCATTTTTTCTTCACCTGAAGCTGCAAGTAGTGGATGAGGACTTCTTACCTTTCACCCTTCTTCAAGCCTCCATTCCTTCACACATGAAAGAAGTACTCTCTACTATATGAAAGCACTTTCACTAGACTTATCAAGACAAATAAATCCAAATTCCTGGAGTCTTGATGAGGTTGACCTAAGGAAGCAGAACTGGAGTTGAAAGACCAGCAGCAACAATTGTATCGTCACTCATTTCTTTTATATTTACATTGGACCTTCAATTAATTTTGAGTAACTTTGAATCTGGATTTTCAGATGGTGCTCACTTGGTTAAGTTGTCATAGCTGGACTATTATTTGACTCTGTCAATTTATTTTCTGGTAAACGAAAGTTTCCTTTTATACGTTTTATATTTTTTGACTTTGGGTTAAGCACTTTGCATGTATGTAACGACGATATATTCCATTTAGTTTTTCCAACACATTACACATTGTCTAGCAACCTGATTATTTTCAATGACCTGCATGACCCAGTTTGTGGGGAAGAAGAGAAGACTTGCATGTTTTTCATTTGTTCAATTTTTAATACCATTTCATGCCTAGGTGTCAAGAGGAATAGAGTGATGGGGTACAAAACTTAGATCTTTGCTCTGATAAGACAGTCTGGTCTTCTCCTGCCCTTTTATGAATGTTAGCAGTTTACTTTTGGAGGAATGTCATTCTAGTTTGTTTCTTTCACAATTACATACAATGTACTGATAGAAGAGATAAATTGGTTGATTTTGATTTGATTTGATTTATTATTGTCACATGTACCTAAGTTTAGTTAAAGATTTTGTTTTGTATGCAGTACAGACAGATCATATCACACAAGGATATACAGATAGTAGGGTGATTGAACAGAGTGAGGCATCCAAAGTTATGGCTGCACAGAAGGTGCACAGAAAGCAAGATAAATATTAGATTTGAAATTTGAGAAATCCATTCAGCAGTCTAATAACAACAAGGAAGAAGTTGTTCATGAAACTGTTGGTACAGGTGTTTAAGCTTTTGTATCTTCTGCCTGGTGGAAGAGGTTGGAAGAGATTAATAGATAAGGACTAGGTTTTAATCTCCTTTTCTCATCATTTTATTAATATTTCCTCCATTTAACTAACAGTGTGTGGCCAGCACTTTGCTCTGCTTCCTTTTATAAAATGACTTGTTTGCAGCAAAATTCAATGGAAAACTAAAAGGAACCATCTGGGGTAAGCATTTCACTGATCTGCTCCTAGGCGTGCACATCACACAATTGTCTCCCTTTCAGCTCATCATTTTCCATCCATTAACCAACCCTACATTTAGCAATTGGAGATTATAGCTTAATATTGAATCCTTCCTTTTTAAAACAGACATTCATTCTATGACGTATGGCTTATGGAAATCATGTCATATTTTGTTCAGCCAGAAGGCTATCTTTGCTGAATTGCAGCAGAAAGGTTATTATCCTATTAAAGAGAAATGAAGTAGGCAGATTGTGAAAAAAGATTGACCACTTGGCTCAAGCCTTTTGGAAAACTATAATTCACAGATTAACATAAAGAACCGTTTGACAATATTAAGATCCATAAAAGCGAACACTGGTTGGCAAACTGAAAGTCAGGAATTTAATTGGACAAGAATATTATTATAAAATCCTACAAAAAGTAAGCTGAAAGCATATTCTTTAGGAGGACCTAAAATTATGCATTTCAACAATGACACACAATTACATAAAAATCCATGTAAAAGAACATTGCAGAGCACTTCAGGAGAGGGAATGCTGGGCATTGAACAGGAGAAAATTTGGTAGTGTGGAAGGAGAAAGCAAGATCTTGGATAAAGAGAAATATAGTAAGAAGGTTTTGAAGGTAGAAAAAAGGACGGGAAGGTAAATATTTTTGGAAGTATTCCAGAAAGCAAGATGTAACAGTGAAATGAAAGGGTCAGAATGGTGAGGATTATAAATAAGTATGTTTATTATTTACAGTTACCATTAATGTACAAGCACTCCAGCCCTTTAAACCAGCAGTTATTTTGTACTTGAAGACCCATGTAAAAAAAACCTAAACTATAAGAGAATCTGGTAAATTAAGTTGAACCACTTTCATATCAAGAGCCATAAACAAACAATCCATCATCACAAAGGCAATGTGAAGTTTGCTTGCTTGCAACAAAAATTTAAATCATGGGTGTAACAAGATAACAATCTTGAAAAGAGATAATAAGGTGTGAGAAAAGAGACCACTAGGTGAACAGTCCCATTTATTTGTGGCTAAGATTGCACAACAACTTCGTAAGAATACATTCCCTTGTAATGATCTGTTCTGGTAATTGCTGGTTGCCTTTCAAGATATGAGAGGGATGAGTTTATCATTTTAGATGATAGCTCATACCTTAAAGGCAATTAGAACAGCAACATACAAATGGTCCTATGGCACAAGATGCGGCTCTTCAAAAATTGAGAGCTCATGGGAAACCTTTGGAACTGTGGTAACAGTGGGGGCTACTGCAGCATTTCAATAAGAAAGTTGTGGACAGAAAAAGAACTGGAATATTTATGAACCACAAACTCCTCATGGGAATTCTGCTAGACGTTTGAACCAGAAACATTGAGAAATGCGAAAACTATGGGTGGGATGTCAGGAACGATCAGGTTTGTTTGGAAGGTTAAGACCCTATTTCTAGACATATGCAACCAAAAGGCTCCCATGTATTGGAAAAAGTCTATAATTCAGACCCAAATTATTTTAAAATTGTGAACGGAAAACAGCAATTCCAAAATATTTATGCCATGATCAAAGAATTCCACTCGATTAAATCCAAGAATATGTTTTCACTTAAGGCACATCTACTGAAAATCACTCCAGTAAAGGTATTTTGTTATGGTGCTCAGTCATTGTGGAATTCATCCATAAACCACATACCGAAAGGATTCCTTAGGAAGCTAATCCCTTAGGATTTGAGTGTGACATAACAGGGTAGTGCTCAACAGCCTCTTTGACTTCATGCCAGAATTAGCCATTTGAGCAACTTTCAATACCAATGTAGTCAGTATCACACTTAGATCTTGTTTACATCCAGATTAGTAATGCATTACTCTTTTTATTGGGCTCCAAACATTGGAAATATGGAAATACCTTTCTGGTATTCAGTCCCGTAATCATTTGCTACAAGTCAAATATTTTCCCCAAGCAACTATGCTGACACTTTATGTTAGCACTTTTAAAACAAGACTTGCATTTATATAGCAACTTTCACAACCTCAGAAGATCTCAAAATGTTTACAGTCAATGAAGAGTGAAAACTGTTTTACGTAGGAAATGCCTTTTCTGTAGTGATTTTCAGTCATTGTGTCGTAAGTCAAATTATATTCTTGGATGTAATTGAGTGAAATTCTTTGATCATGGCATAAATATGTTAGAATTGCTATTTTCCGTTCACAATTTTAAAATAATTTGGGTCTGAGTTATTGGAAATGCCCTTGACCTGATACATGACTGGGCTTTAACTATGGCACCAGGAATCCTAGAGGTCCCAATGGTGAGTACCTCCACCATTGATGAGGACACATTAGCATGAATGGAGCACCAGAGAGTCATAGTGCATAGCTAATAGACAAGCTGTATAGAATTGCATGTGAAAATACAATTGAGTTCATAGAGAGAAGCTCTCTTTGAAACTCTCTAAAATTGACATGTGTTTCATGTAGGTGAATCAAATCAAAAATCTAAGGTGTTCATGTCTTTCTGGAGATTTTTCTAGGGTGTCTACATTATACCATGTTTTGGCAACTGTTCTGCTTCAGAGTTCATGTGTGCTACCACAACTATACTGACAAATTTGCTCAGCTTAAACACTTAACTCTCCAATTCTCAATGTCTCGCTATGTGCAGACTCCACTTCTCATCTATACTCTAAGTGACATTCAGTGTCAGTAACTGAGCTGCTGGGTGCAAGTGTGAAAATGAGTGATTGTGTTTTTTTCCTTCATCAGTGTCTTCTCACTCTTCTGTTTCTTGCTCTTCCAACATTGCCCAGCCAGGTTGTAGTTATTGAGTACCTGAAATGACAAACTCCCAAGGGTTTTGGTGAGGAAACTTCACTAACTAGAAAAGATTTTGGGATCAGTGGAATTTAGATTTGAGAAGGTGTATTAGATTTGAGTATGTCATCAACTTCAATTGCTACAGCCCCATCTCCATCAACTACCTCAGTGATCGCTATTTCAAGATGACAGTCAGCAGTTCATTGGGATAAAGACTGGTGGCCATGCCTATTCCTATTAGTTCATTCCTGATATGTCTGGTCATTCTCCAACTTTGCCCACAGGAGAGAGAGTAGTGTGTGGTTGTCACGGTTGAACTGTTAAAAGTTTGTGTAAACTGTAAGATGTGTCTACAGGGCTTGTCGAAGTACCTTGTGTGTGAGAGTGAGGTGAAGCTATGAATATTAGGAATAAATTAGGCTCACACGATTTTTGGTAGATTAAGCAATGCAGGTGTGGTCAATTGAGAAGTGAATTAGGGTAGTTGTGCAGTTGGTGGGATATGCTGTTTGAAGATACCATCACTTACCTTCACAACTCCTGTGAGATCATTGAATTTTTTTGTGGTAACTCCATCCAAGTTCTTGTCTTTGGGTGTGCACCATTAGTTATCTGGTCCCACTACCTTTTTAGCTTTTGTCTGGAGGGTCTCCTTGCTCCCCTCCCCCTCTCTCCTTCATGCATTCTTGTATTGCAGCCTTTAAAAACATGCTCTTTCTCCTGCTGTGCCATAATTCATTATTTTACTTGCTCAGACACTGTACCACAAGTAGTTTCAGTGCTGGCTGCTGCTAAAATGCACCTGGCTAGTTAACAACCTAAATGGTGCATGAATTTGGTGGTATGGCCACATCAACAGTGTGTTTAGTGCAGACTGCACACAGCAAGTAAGCAAAGTAGTTTGTTTAAATTCTCATGTTTGTTTTCAATGACTATTGAAGTTAACCCCTTTTACTTGATCTGGTGCCCTTCAATAATTCATTTTCCTTTATCTGCTGCAGACTAACTGCACCTCCAGTGTAATAGTTTTATTGTGTTACTACATCTAATTCTATCACCTATAATTTGCTGTGGAGCAACCAGTTCCTGCAAAACATCTATCTGTCCCAGTTAACAAGTCCTTATGCAGTGAATCATATCCTGTTTATTTGTACTGTAGAGGATTTGCTTTAAAATAAAATCTTTCGAAATGTGAAACCTGAAGCAAGTAGAAGGAAAGGCTTACATTTATATGACACTTTTCATGATCATTTGGATGCCTCAAAGCACTTTGTAGCTGATGAAGTAGTCTCTTGAAGTGTAGTCACTGTTATAATGTAGGAAATGCAATAGCCAGTTTGTACATAACAAATTCCTACAGACAGCAATGTGATAAAAAATACAGATAATCTGTTTTGTATGAGATTGATTAAGCAATTAATATTAACCAGGAGACCAAGGATAACTCTCCTCTTTCTGCCATCGGAACTTTTACATCCCCTTTGGAGATTAGATGGAACCTTAGCTTAACATCTCATCTGAAAGCTGGCAGCTTTCACAGTGTAGTGCTTCATCAGTACTACACTGGAGAGAAGCCTTAATTTTTGAGCTAAGGTCCAAACAGTGAAAATGGGACACTCTAGGACAGGTCTCTAGTTTTATTGCCTGGGTGTTAATCATCATCTGGCCAGAGCACAGAATGTGGAATCTGGCAGGGATGTTTTCATTTGATTGACAGAAACTGCCAGATCTGCCTTGCATTGAAATGAGCAGAAGAGTGTCGAAGATTCATCCTGCCAGATTTCCCTTTCTGTGGCACATGGGTGATATCTATTATCAAAGCAGTGAAGATCAAATCTACACTTCTCCATCTGATCATTGACACTGCCGATAAGCTTTTTAAAAACTGTATTCCATACTGAACACTGTCATAGAAGCTAGCAAGTTGGCTTTTTATTTTTAAAATTATTTTGCATTGGAGTTGCTGCTATTACTCTAGGAAATTGTTCCTAATGCACTGTATGAATTTGTTGTCGTAGCTACCCTTTCCAATTTGATTAACCCAATTAACATGAAGATTAAAGTCACCCATAATTATTGCTCTATTTGTTTTTGCATGCTCTTATTTTTGTCGATTTGTAGCCTTTCCCACAAAGTGGCTACTGTTTGTGGGTTTGTACACTATTCTTATCAATGTCTTCTTTCCCTTGTGGTTTTTTTAATTCTGTCCAATTGACTCAACATCATTCGAGCCTAGATCATCCCTCACAACTGTCCTCATTTTATCTTTTATTAACAGATTCAGAATCCAGGAAAGGAGGACTAAAAAGATAATAAAAACAGAGAAAATAAACTACAAGGAAAAATTAACAAGGAATATAAAAACTGATAATAAGAGCTTCTTTAAATATATAAAAAGGAAGTGAGAGGTCAAAGTGAATATTGGTCCCTCAGAAAATGAAACTGGCTTTTGGGAACAAAGAAATTGCAGAGGAGTTAAATAGACATTTTGTATCAATCTTTATGATAGAAGATGCTCTGAACATCCCATTAATACTAAAGAATACTGGGACGAATTAAGTACCATCACCAATATTAAAGAAGTAATATCAGAGAAACTAATGGGACTAAAGATAGATAAGTTCCCTGGCCCCGATGGCTTGCCTCCTAGGACCTTAAAAGAGGTAGCAACAGAGATAGTGAATGTATTGGTTGTAATTTTCTAAAAATTGCTGGATTTTGGAGAAGTTCCAGTGGATTAGAAAATTGCCAATGTGATACCCCGATTCAAAAAAGGACGGAGGCAAGAAGTGGGTAACTGAAGTCCAATTAGCGTAACTTTTATTGTTGGAAAAGTATTGGAATCAATTATTAAGGAAGCACTAGCAGAATGTTTGGGAAATCACAATCTAATCAAGCAGAGTCAGCGTGGCTTCATGAAAGGGAAATCTGTTTTGTTATTAGAGTTTTTTGAGAAGTCTCAACCAGAATGGATAAAGGGGAACTGGTAGATATGTAGTCTTTGGATTTGCATTTGTCAAGGTGCCTCAAAAAATGTTACGTCATAAGACATGAGTCCATGGTGTTGGTAGTAATGTATTAGCATAGATAGAGAATTGGCGCATGGACAGGAAACAGTGAGTAGGAATAAAGGATTCTTTGTAAGGTTGCCATCCTGTGACCAGTGGGGTTCCACAGGGTCAGTGGTGTGACCACAACTGTTGGCAATATATATTAATGACTTGGAGAAAGTAAATATACTATAGCCAAATTTGCAGCCAACACAAAAGTAGGTGGAAAGGCAGTATGCAAGAAGGATACTGTTTACAGAGAGATTTTGATAGGTTAAGTAAGTGGGCAAAAAATTTGGCACATGGAGTATTTGGCTCATTTTGGAAGGGAGAAAAACAAAAGAATTCAACATTATTTTAATGGAGAGAAATTGCAGAAAGCTGCAACACAAAGGGACTTGGGGATACTTGCGCTTAAACTATAGAAATTTAGCACAGTGAGGCAGCAGGTAATCAGGAAGGCTAATGGAATATTGGCCCTTATTTCAACTGGGGTGTTGGAGTATAAAAGGAAGGAAGTCTTACTGCAACTATACAAAGTGCTGTGAATCTACATCTGGAGCAGCGAGAGCAGTTTTGATCCCCTTATTTAAGGAAAGGTATCATTTCATTGGAGGCAGTTCAGAGAAGGTTCACTAGAATAACCCCTGGAAAGATTGTCTTATGAGCAAAGGCTAAACAGGTTGGGACTGTAACTATTGGAGTTTAGAATAATGAAAGGTGATCTCATTGAAAAATATAGAATTCTTAAATGGCCTGACAAGGTAAATGCTGAGACGATGTTTCCCTTCATGGATACGTCTAAGACAAGAAGGTATTATGTCATAATAAAGGAGCACCAATTTAAGACGGAGATGGGGAAGAATTTCTTCTCTCAGAGAGCTGAGAGCCTTTGGGACTCCTTGCCACAGAGATCTGTGGGGGCAGAGGTCTTGTGCATATTTAAGGCTGAGATACATAGATTCTTGATAAGTCGGGGAATTACGGGTTACGGGGCAAAGGACAGGAAAGTGTACATGAGGAATGTTAGATCAGCCATTATTCTATTGAATGGAGGACAAAGTCAGAAGTCACATGACACCAGATTAAAGCCCAACAAGTTTATTCGAAATCACACGAGCTTTTGGAGTGCAGCCCCTTCGTCAGGTGCGGTGAGAGAGCAGAGCACACAGACCCAGAGTTTATAGGCAGAGAGATCAAAGGCAGAGAGATCAAAAGATCATACAACTGGTGTGAGTGGAGTGTCACAGGATAAGTCTCTGCACGTGACCTAGAGTGTTAGACAGTGTGTAAAGTGTCAACAGCTGAATAACCAGCAAAGGGATGACCTATAATCAGATTAAATGAGGCAGAGAGATAATTACAAAAGATTAAAAATAAAGTGGTGCTGGAGACAAATGAAATTACTGGAATAACATGATAGGTATAAGTGTCACATGCCGAGGGGCTAACCAAACTAATAAGTAATTCAAAACTGTACAAATTAATTAAGGTAGGGAGATTATAATAAGTTATCAAGATGATGCTGTCAAAACAGGACAGTAAGGAAGATTTTACAGATACAGAATAGTGTGGTGGGGTCACACGTAGCGTGACATGAACCCAAGGTCACAGCTGAGACCGTCTTTGTGGGTATGGAACTTGACTGTCAGTCTCTGCTCGGTGATTCTGCGTTGTTGTGTATCTTGAAGACCTCCTTGAAGGATGTTTACCTGAAGATCAGAGGCTGACTGCCCTTGACTGCTGAAGTGTTCCCCAACTGGGAGGGAACACATCGACATGGATATCACCATCACATGGTGGGAACGCCACCCACCACGTACATGGCAGATACTCATGTGACTCAGCTAATCTTGTCTATCTCATACGCTGCAGGCAAGGATGCCCCGAGGCATGGTATATTGGCGACACCATGCAGACACTATGACAACGGATGAATGGATGCTGCGCAACAGTTGCCAGACAGGAATGTTCCCTCCCAGTGGGGGAAACACTTCAGCGGTCAAGGGCACTCAGCCTCTGACCTTTGGATAAGCATCTCCAAGGTGGCCTTTGAGATACAGATTTGCAGAATCACCGAGCAGAGACTGATAGCCAATGTCCTTACCCATGAAGACGGCCTCAACTGTGATCTTGGGTTCATGTCACACTACACGTGACCCCACCACACTGCTCTGTACCTGTAAAATCTTCCTTACTGTTTGTTCACACAGCATCACCTTGATAATTGTTATGATCTCTAATTACTTATTACTTTGGTTAGACCCTTGGCATGCGGCTATGATATACATTTCATGTTATTCCAGTCATTTAGTATGTTTCCAGCACCACCTTATTTTTAATTTTTTTGTAATTATCTCCCTGCCTCACTTAATTGGATTATAGATCATCCCTTTGCTGGTTATTCAGCTGTTGACACTTTACTCACCATCTAACACACTTGGTCACCTACAGAAACTTATCATCTGACACTCCACTCACACCAATCATTATGTTCTTTTGGTCTCTCTGCCCTTGATCTCTCTGCCTATAAATTCTGGGTCTGTGTGCTCCGCTCTCTCACTGCACCTGACAAAGGGACTGCACTCCGAAAGCTTGTGTGATTTCGAATAAACCTGTTGGACTATAATCTCGTGTTGTGTGACTTCTGAGTTTGTCCACCTCAGTCCAGTAACAGCACCTCCACATCTGTTGAATGGTGGAGCAGGTTCAATGGATTGAATAGGTTCTTATTTCTTATGGTTTTATGGACTGCTGCACATGGTGGTACAGGAGGCCATTCAAGTGGGGAAGCATTAAAAAAAAGTGGTAGTGGTAGGGGATTCTATAATTCAGGGCACTGATAGCATCCTTTGTAAGCAAGATCAAGAGTCCTGCATGTTGTGTTGTCTGCCTAATGCCAAGGTAAGTGGCATCTCGAACTGACATGAAAGGAGTTGGGGAGAAATCATCCCAAGGAAGAAGAAATATACTAAGGGGAGGGCAAGGCAACTATAGCTGACAACCGTGGTCAGAGACAGCATAAAAGCAAAGGAAATATATAATGTTGTGGAAGATTAGTGGGAAGCCAGAGGACTGAGAACTCTTTAAAAAACAGTGGAAGACGATGAAATAAACAATTTCTCAGCTGTAATATGAGGCGAGTTAGCTAGCTAGTAATATAAAGAAGATTTCAAGAGTTTTTTTTAGAAATATTAAAGTTAAGAGAGGGGCATTGGGAAATTGGACTACTGGAAAATGAAGCTGGCAAAGTAGGAAAAGGAAGAAAGAAATGGTGGAGGAACTGAATAGGTACTTTGTATCAGTTTTCCCACTGGAAGACACCAGTAGCAAATTAAAACATGAAGAGAGTCAAGGGGCAATGGTGAGTGTAGTAACCATCACTTATGAGTAGGTTCTGAGAGGCTGAAAGGTCTGAGGGTAGATAAATCATCCAGACCAGATGGACTGTACCCTAGGGTTCTGAAGGAGATAACTGAGGGAATTGTGGAAGCATTGATGGTGATCTCTCAGGAATCACTGGAGTCAGCAAGGGTCCCAGGAAACTGAATGTGGCTAATGTAACATCCCTGTTTAAGAAGGCAGGGAGACTATAGGCTGGTTAGCCTGACCTTGTCATTCATAAGATATTAGAATCCATTATTAAGGATGAAATTGTGAAGTATTTGGAAATGCCTGGTAAAATAGGACCAAATCGACATTGCTTCATCAAGGGGAGGTCATGCCTGACAAATCTGTTAGAATTCTTTGTGGAGGTAATGAGCAAGTTAGACAAAGGAGAGCCAGTGGATGTGGTACATTTGGATTTCCAAAAGGTCTTTTGAGAAGGTGCTGCGCAGGAGGCTGCTAAATAAGACAAGAGGCCATGGTGCTAGGGGAAAGGTATTTCTGTGGATAGACAATCGGGTGACAGGCAGACAGCAGAGAGTGGGGATAAACAGGTCTTTTCAAGGATGACAGCCAGTGACTAGTGGAGTTCTGCAGGGATATGTGTTCGGACCACAGCCATTCATGTTACACGTTAACGATCTGGATGAAGGAAATGAGGGCATTATTGCTCTGTTTGCAGATGACACAAAGCTAGGTGGAGGGAACAGATAGTTTGAGGAAGCGGGGAGATGCAGAAAGACTTGGACAGGCTAGGAAAGTGGGCAAAGCGGATGCAATATAAATGCGGCTCAGTATGAGGTTATGCAATTTGGTAGGAAGAATAGATGGGTAGGCGATTTTATGAATGGGTAAAGATTTTGGAAACCTGGAGCAGAAAGGGACTTTGGAGTCCTAGTTCAGGATTCTCTTAAGATTAGCATATATGTTCAATTGGCAGTTAGGAAGGCGAATGCAATATTAGAATTCATTTCTAGAGGGCTAGAATTCAAGAGTAGGGATGTATTGCTGTATAAGGTTCTAGGCAGACCACATTTGAATATTGTGAGCAGTTTTGGACCTTGTATTTAAGGAAGGATATGTTGGCCTTGGAGGCATCCAAGAGGACATTCACAAGAATGATCTGGGAATTAAGGGCTTGTCTTATGAGGAGCGGTTGAGGACTCTGGGTCTGTACACTATGGAGTTTAGAAGGATGAGGGGGAATCTCATTGAAACTTACAAAATACTGAGAGCCCTGAATAGAATGGATGTGGAGAAGATGTTTCCATTTGTAGCAGAGAACACGATCTGAGGGAACAGCCTCAGAGTGAAAGGATGACCCTTTACTACTGAAATAAGGAGGAACTTCTTCAGCCAGAGGTTTGATTTCATTTGATTTGATGTACTACTGTCACATGTACCTAGGTACAATGGAAAGTTTTGTTTTGTGTGCAGCATAGGTAGATCATACCATACAAAGATCACAGGGTGATTGAACAGAGCGATGAATACAAAGTTATGGTTGCAAAGAAGATGCACAAAAGGCAAGATCAGCATTAGATTTGAAAATTGAGGGTCCATTCAGCAGTCTAATAACAGTGAGGAAGTAGCTGTTCTTGAACCTGTTGGTACATGTGTTAAAGCTTTTGTATCTTCTGCCTGATATGAGGTTGGAAGAGATTATAACAGGGGTGGGAGGTGTCTTTGATGATGTTTGCTGCTTTCTCGAGGCAGTGAGGAGTGTAGATGGAGTCAATGGATGGAAGATTGGCTTGTGTGATGGACTGGGCTGTGTTCATAACTCTCTATAATTTCTTACACTCCTGGGCAGAGCAGTTGCTGTATCAAGCTGTGACGCGTCTGGATAGAATGCTTTCTACGGTGCATCTATAAAAGTTGGTGAGAGTCCTTATGGACATGTTAAATTTCCTTAGCCTTTGAGGAAGAAGAGGCATTGTTGTGTCTTCTTGATTGTCGCATTAACCTGGGTTGTCCAGGACAGATCGTTGGTGATCGTCACTCCTAGGAACTTGACGCTCTTGACCATCTCCACCTCAACTCCATCAATGTAGATAAGAGTGTGCCCTCCACCTTGCTTCCTGAAGTCAATGATCATCTATTTAGTTTTGCTGACATTGAGGGAGAGATTGTTGTCTTTACACCGCACCACTCTATCTCTTTCCTGTATCGTGTCTTGCCTTTGTTTGATATCTGGCCTACAACGGTGGTGTCGTCAGCAAACTTGTAGATGGAGTGCAGATGGAATTTGGCCACATAGTCATGAGTGTACAGGGAGTACAGTACAGGGCTGAGTATGCATCTTTGAGGGGTGCTGGTGTTGAGGATTGTCATGGAGGAGATGCTGCTGCCTATCCTTGCTGATTGTGAGTCTGTAAGTCACAAAGTCAAGGATCTAGTTGCAGAGGGCAGAGCAGAGACCTCGGACTCTGAGTTTTGAGATTAGTTTGGTTGGGATTATGGTGTTGAAAGCAGACCTGTAGTCAATAAGTGGAAGCCTGACGTAGGTATCCTTATTATCCAGATGTTCCAGGGTGAAGGAGATGGCGTCTGCCACGGACCTGTCGCACCGGAAGGCAAATTGCAAGGGATCGAATACAGCAGTGAATCTGTGGAACTTATTGCCACAGGACACTGTGGAGGCCGAGTCATTGAGCTTGTTCAAAACAGGGATGTATAGGTTCTTGATTAGTAAGGGGATCAAGGGTTATGGGGAGAAGGCCGGAAAATGGGGTTGAGAAACATATCAGTCTTGGTCAAACAGCGGAGCAGACTCAATGGACGAAATTGCCTAATTCTGCTCCTATATCTTATGGTGTTGTGATCTAAAACAGGGTGTGCCTATTTTCAGATGGGTTTATAGTTTATATTAGGATCATATCATTCACTGTACGATGACCTTCTGGAATTCCAAAATTGGCAGGACCAACTGGAGATCATAATCCCACTCTGGAACAAGCTGCCAAAGGAAATGTTGTAGTCCCATCACTTGAGATCCACAAGACCCATCTTTAAAATATTTCCGTTTATAAGTTTCCATTATCACAAGTACTAATTCAACAGATCCAGTCTGGTTTAACTAACACTAACCATACGCACATTGGTTCATCTACAATGCCAAGACACCAGAAGTAGCAGTAGAATCAGTTGCCCTAGCCCCAGATTTTGAAATTTGTCCTCCAAATCCATTACCACACTCTCCTTGATTAAGACTATTTGTTTTACCAAGCTTTTGATCAACTGACCTGCAAACTCCATTCATGACTGGGTATAAACCTGTATTTGATAATGTTCATGTGATGCACTGTGGAACACTTTATTTCACTGAATGTAATGTATAATTGTTTGTTGTTTTTAATGGAAAATCTTCATTTTGCACAGTCCCTTTACTTTGATCCATCTTGGCAAAGACATACAGGCCCGATTATGGATGTGGATGAAAAGATGGCTCCCATTTCAAGTGTATCTACACATACCTTTGGAAGCCCAATCCACACAGATTTCACTAAGTGATTATTATCGTAATTTGCACTTATCTCCCAACACAGAGCAGAATTTAATACCCTCACCCTCAATGTGAGTTTGGCAGCGGGAACATTTCATCAGTGGGTGGGGAGGTGGTGGGTACTGCTGGGTGGGACCCTGTAATTTTTCTATCTCTGCCATTATTAAGATCGGGTCAGGAAAGTTGGTAGATGGCTTTATTGGCCCAACACCAGTTGAAGTCTTTGAGTCTGCAACAAATATCCATTTAAGGGCTCACTCCTGCTGCCACCAGGAAGCCTGAAAAGCAAACCCTTGAAGGCTCTGGTGTGATGAGGAGGACTTGTTCCTACTCAATGCCTTATCAAGGCACCCATCATCAAGAAAAGGACGTCCACTAGGAACCAGAGATAACACTGTGTGGAGCTGGAGGAACACAGCGGGCCAGGCAGCATCAGAGGAGCGGGAAAGTTGCCGTTTCAGGTCGGGACCCTTCTTCAGAAAATGCTATCTCCACTAGGAACCAGGCAGCTGCCCTTGCTATTGACCATTTCCTTGCTTCGTCACCCTCGCTCATCTGTGGACTGTGTCCCTCAGCTTCGTTCTGGGAATATTGCCAGCAACTGTTTGTTGCGTATGGTTCAGAATGCCTTGACAATGAGGCGTACTATAAGCACCACCAA
This sequence comes from Rhincodon typus, assembly GCF_021869965.1. Taxonomy (NCBI): domain Eukaryota; kingdom Metazoa; phylum Chordata; class Chondrichthyes; order Orectolobiformes; family Rhincodontidae; genus Rhincodon; species Rhincodon typus. The sequence goes on from NC_063346.1 coordinate 43,900,448, forward strand.
CTATGATGATCTCATATAGATGTGGGGGCTGAACAGCTTTGAATTTCGAAGGAGTGAGATTTAACGTCTAGTGCTCCTCAAAGTCTCTGTAACAATGTCTATCACATTAACGTAACCTGTAAATGGGGTACTAACATGTAATAAACTTCATCTTGTTAATTCCAAGTAACTCTTCTAGTTTATCCAGGAAGTAGTTATTCTGTATCACAATTGATAGAGCAAGCCTGATAGTATCCCACCATCAGTCAGAATGCAGACAGCAATCTTTATCATGAGCACAGCCAAGACAGTGTAGTGAGCTGAGTGATCCATATAACAGCGATCCCTACTCCTGATGGTGCTGTCTGTAATATTCTGTTTTTTTATTTTGTTTAACAAACTGGATAAGTTCACTTTTCCTATCTTATACATTGTATTCAAATTTTAATCCACTCACTTATCTGTTTCTTTTTATAGACATATTCATGCCCTTTTGACAGCTTACATTCATGCCGATCTGCCAGAGTAGCTACCATACAATTGGTCACTTCATCCAAGTAATTGATGTAGATTGTAAATAGTTAAGTCCCCAGTACTGATCCCTTACGACATTCCACTAAGTACATTGCACCAACCCAAAAATTGCCCTTTAATCCCAATGCTCTGCTTGCTATTCCCTAAGCAGTCGTCTATCCATGTTAATATGCTATTAACTACACCATTAACTCTTTTCTTTCAGCAATGACACCAGGGAGACCTGGGGTACTGTGCATGTGGGTGTCGCTGTCAAGGCCAGTGGCTTCATGCCTATCTCTAATTGAATTGAGTGGTTTGCTGGGCTACTTCCGAGGGCAGTTGAAAGCCAACCCTATTGCTATGGATTTGGAGTCAAACATAGGCCAGACCAGGGAAGGTTGGCAGCTTTCCTGCTCTAAAGGATATTGATGAACCAGACGGGTTTTTATGACAATCACCAATGGGTACATGCAATAAACTTTATCTTGTTAATTCCAAGTAACTCTTCTAGTTCATCCAGGAAGTAATTATTCTGTACTACAATTGATAGAGCAAAAATTCCAGATTTTATTGAATTCAAATACTACCATATGTCGTGATGGGATTCAAAACCTTATCGACAGAGCATTAGTCTGAAGTTCTGGATTATTAATCCAGTGGCATTACCACTATTCCACTCCTTCTCCTTAAAGGCTTAAGGTGAGACTGAGGATCTGAACGTTAACCAGGATGGACATCCAGAGGATCATGACAGATCAATGCATGGTCAAATGTGAGAAGCCAGAGCAAAGAAAATTGAAACCCACTTCTCGGATGAGTGAGCTAGGTTTGAACATCCCCTAATCATTAACTTTCTGTGGTAATGTGGCAAGCAGGCTATAGTGAATGCAAAGGACATGTGAAACTAATTATTTTTGCAGTCCTTGATCTGCTCTTTTGCTGAATGAATACTTCCTTATTCATGTGATTGTATGTTCGGTATTTTCAACTGAACCCACTTTCAAGTGTCTACACTTTGCAGCTTCTCTTCACTGTTCTGGAGAAAACATCAGTCATTGAGACAGGGGGAAAATATTGCATAGTGCTAAGATTTGGTAGCTCAATGGCAGATGAATGTTCAGGTATTTTGTGTTGCAGTTCACTATAGAGCATACAGAGTACAGAGAAACAGAGATGAATGATGAAATGGAAGGGAAGGGAGGACTTCAGGAAAATTACAAATACCAGAGAAGTGATACTGATAAATTGTTGTAGCTGTGAGAGTCTTAAAAGAATAAACTAGTGAGATGCATTGATTTTAATTTTTCAAAACTCCCTTGATTCAGGGACAGTCTCATTAGATTCAAAGGCAGCAAATGTAATTTCTTTATTCAAAAAGGAGACAGAAATACAATCTCCCCGTGTCTGAGTGGGTTTCCTGCAGGTGCTCTGGTTTCCTCCCACAGTCCAAAGATGTGTAGGTTACATGGATTAGCTATAGGAATTACAGGGATAGGGTGGGGGAATGATGATCCCCAAAGATGCTCTTTGGAGAATCGGTGTGGACTAGTTCGGCCAAATGGCTGTTTCCACACTGTAGGGATTCTAAGATTGCATGATTCTATGAAACAGGAAACCTCGGAACAGTTCACTTGACATCTATCATAGGGAAATGTTAGGAGCTATTATTAAAGAAGTTATAGCAGGACATGTGGAGAAATTTAAGGGAATCAGTCAGAACCAACATGGTTTTGTAAAAGGGAAATTATATTTGATCAATCTGTTGGAGGTTTTGAGAATGTAACATGTACTGTAGATAAAGAGGAACCACTGGATGGACTGTACTTAGGTTTCCAGAAAGCAATTGATAAGTTACCACATCAAGGTTTATTGTAGAAAATAAAAGCTGATGTTGTAGGGATTAGCACATTGGTGTGGATAGAAGATCTGCTGGCTAACAGAGTGGAGAGTAGGCATAAACACGTCTCTTTCTGGTTGGCAAGACAGAACAAGTGGTTTGCTACAGGGATCGGGTGCTGGGACCTCAATTGTTTACAATTTAAATGACTTAATGGAAGTGGTTGGAAGTATGGTTGCTAAATTTGCAAATGACACAAAGATAGGTAGGAAAGTAAGTTGCGAAGAGGACATAAGAAGACTACTTAAAGATACAGATGTGTTCCGTGAATTGGTAAATATGAAGCAAATGGAATGTAATGTTGGAAAACATGAAGTTGGCAATTTTGACAGGAAGAAGAAAAACAAAGAATATAAAAGTCAGGAGGTTATGTTTCAGTTGTAAAAAGCACCATTGAGATCTAGGGCACCTTGCATCGTTTTTGTGTACCTTTTTAAAAAAAAGGACATAATTGCACTGAACACCATTCAGAGAAGGTTTACTAGACTAATGTTTGCTCGATGTTGATGAGGAAAGGTTGGACAGGGTAGGCCTATATCCAATGGAGTTTAGAAGACATAAGAGATGAATTGATTCTGAAGGACCTTGACAGGGTATATGGGAATAGGATGTTTCCTCTTGTGGAAGAATCTAGAATCAGGGCTCACTGTTGAAAAATCAGGAGGTTACCTATTTAAAACAGAGATTAGATGAATTATTTTCTCTCAGAGGATCATGTGCTTTTGGAACTCTCTCTCTGAAGCAGAGTCCTTGAATATTTTGAAGGGTGAGCTGGATGGATTCTTGTTAAGCAGGAGGTGAATGTTTTCAGATATAGGTGGTAATGTGGATTTGAAGGTACTTTCAGTCACCCATGATCTTACTCATTGGGTTAGCAGACTTGAGGAGCTGAATGGTCTACTGCTATGAATTCATACGTTTGTATGCAGACATCCCAGGCCAGCTGACCCGCCCAGATGCAGGCTTATCATCCTGAGCTTGGACCTCTGCGGGTTTTGGCATCAAAGGTGATCCCTTGTCTCCCACTTGCCTTGCCATTGATGCTTAGCAGTATGGCTACAGAGATGGAGGGCAGATCCATGCACATATTTACCCGACACTAAGTGTTCTACCAGATCTGTGTCTCCAGGTGGTTGCCAACCTGCTCATGGAGGGAGCCAGACGCACACAAGTCAGAGCCAGTATGGATCTGATAATGAAGGTGGACTTCCTTATCCTTTAATTCAGTTTAATGACTGCCTTTGTCAAACCTGCATGTTGTTCTGTGCCTGCCTGTGTTTTTCCGTGAAGTCATTAATGGCTGAGACTATGGGATCATCTCTTGCATGGGCCTAAGCAAGTCCCTGGTCTCTGGCAGTCCTGTACAGTGTCCTGTAGCATTTCTTCCTCAGCCTGCTTTGAACTCGACTCAGTGAAGTACTCATTGGATTGTGCTCTTAAGTCTAATCTGAAAAGTCCCTGAACCAGTGGATGGTGCAGGTGGAAGCCTTGTTGGTTCTTCCTCTGAGGGATGAGTGGCTCCCTTTTCAGAGAGGGAGATGGAACTGAAGGCCTCTGGTGCTGGCCTCTTTGGGACGGAAGTTTGCTGGGTGCCACTAATGCCTAGGTAAGAGGAGAGGGAATTTGTGCTGTTAAATGGATAAGAGCTTGTGCAGATTAAGAATGAGTTAGCATTTGTGGTAATGCAATATCCTGGATGAAACGCAATGCAGGAAGAAGGTGAACGACCTTCTGCACTCTGCAAGTGTAAATATTACCATCTTCCCTCTGCTACTTCACACTCATTGGGCCAGCTTTCACTCAAATTCTGCCAGGGCACACACTTCTCACCAAGCCTCATGGGCTATAACTCTCAGTATTGTATGTGTCATGCGAACTCACCCACATCATCCTCCCAACTACCTTCCTGCCCTCTGTGCTTCCTACTTAGGCACGGGGGAAAACTTACCACCTCTCCTTTCCACACAACACCACAAACAGTTATTCTGACAACTTCAGTTACACCCAATCCCTCCTCTTGTCCTATTTAAGGAGAAAATGGCTGAGTGGGCTAAGACCAATGAGGGATTAGTGAACATAAGGCTGTTCCTGCCATTGATGGAAAAAAATCTTGGATTCAACCAGAGAAGCAAATGCCCACTCATGGGAAGGCAGGGAGAGCTCCATGGGCTTCATTGTGATGGAATGGGATTGATTATGTTACATCTTTTATATTATTGACTGGTTCACAGTTTTGAATAACTATGTCAATGGATACCTAATGACTTTAGATGTAGAAGACTTGCATGATTCTACCAAGTTATTTTACAAGCAGGGACAGCTATGCATCTTATGCTGACATGGACACATATATCTTGTGGATCTGAGCTTGCATTTTGGTGCTCACTGACTTTAGTGCTTGCATAGATACCTTTGAATTGCTTTTTTAGCACTCAAGATCTTGAGTGCTGTGTTTCAGGCTGCCAGCCTTTGTGGTTTAGCTTGCTGTTTAGCACAGCTTGTAGAGGTGGGAAGCACTGAAGAGTAAACGTACAGCTTGTGCCAGCAGCTTACATGGTGATATACTGCAGGTGCTTCGAGCAAATGGCCATCTGTGAAAGTCAAAAGGAAAGAGTCCTTCGTGGGTGGAAGGGGGAACCACAGTCAGTCAGGGGGTACCATGACAGTCAATCAAGGGAAACACCCGATTACAGTATAGAAGTTTGGCGTAACATAGTACAAGGATCCATGCTATCAAGTCTAGGGATTGGACAATGGTTCTGCCCTCCAGATCAGGTGTAAGCAATCTGTAATTACATACAGATCAGTTGGAGTGCTGTTGAGATATGAGTCTGGTGGATTAGCTGGAGCTGTCTTCTTGTCACTCCAGGGAGTAGGCAATGATTAATCATGGGGGGGTTGGTCACTAATGGTCAGGGGCTTCTGTTCATGGAGTCCTGAGGAAAGCGGGCTACTCAGTCTGAGGGTTGGCATCATTGTACTAGGTCACTGAGGAAATAGTTCCTACCATTGGGGACAATTGCAGATAATAAGGTGGGACCTCATACTGAATGAGGAGGTTCATTCCTCATATATGAGGAGGTTCAAAGCGGGTTATAGTTACTCTGGTCTTTACATGGGGAAGGTAAAGAGCCCACAGGGCAAGGGAATCTCCACAGTCATTGGCTTTAGGTTAATGTGAGTACATTAAAAGTTATGTGAAAGGCTCACCTGAAGTGGGAGGAAGCTGTAAAGTCACGGGGACAGCAACAGAAAAGGGAAAAAAAAAAGGGGAAAAGCTGGTGCATCACAAATGGTGCCTACAAATCATTCACACCACCACAAAATTGGAACCTTGCTATATTGGATCGAAAATGAAGAGTACAATGACATCACAAAATGGCTGCAGCCATCTGCAAAGTGGTTGGAGTAAGTTACTGTCCCGTTTGTTTTGGGAGTGAAGTTAACAACTTTGATTTTGAACTCTCCTAGAGTGAATTGAGGTAATCATACCACTATGTATTAAGCAATACCTCCCATCTAGCATCAATCTGGACCGAACCTGCAGGTCAGTAATTGTTAAAGAATGCAGATCTCAAATTATGGCCTCAAGCAGTCATAAGAATTCTATTATGCCCACTGATTGCTTTCTTGTCATGGAAGCACAACAAGTATTATGATAACGAGGAAGTTAAAAACCTGAACCTGAAGTCCCATTTGGCAACTGCATTCTATAGCAGGTTCTCAAAGTCAATGTATTGCTGCTGTCATATTCTCAGACTGAAATATAAGTATGCAAGAACATGGCTATTGTGTGGAATATAACACCTCCCTTTTAGTGTAGAATGCTTTTATATGGCGTCTTGCTGACATAATTTACTGCCAGTGGAGTGTATGCACTTTAGTTGTCCACAGTGTAATTGGATAAGGTCATAGACCTCAGAGCTCTTTGTCAAGATATGACAATGACCCCCTGGTGGAGCCTCTAAGGCATAACATTGACATTAGCATTGTGATGGATGTGAGGGCTCAGGAGTTCCTTCAATAACACTGCCTTATCTTTCTGACACTCCCCATGGATTACTGTTCATTGAGCTCACGTTGATAATGCAGTCAAACAATAAAACAAAGAACTGCCGATGCTGGAGATCTAAAACAAAAAACAGAAATTATTGGAGAAATTGTGCAGATCTGGCAGCATCTGTGGGGAGAAAGCAGTGTTAATTTTTCAAGTCGGGTGACTCTACGTCATTCTGCCATTATTAGAGTGTTGTCTACTTGTTCCAAGTAGAAAATGATGACATAAGGACCATTTGTAGTCAACTCATTTGGCAAAAGTAATCTGGAGAGCCCATCAGCAGTCCTCTGTAATTTGGATTCTGTGCTTTAGCTGTATGTTGTTTGTGATGTTTTCTCAAGCCTACCCATTAAATGTGCCCTTTATTTTCACAGTTTCTGCATACAGAAGTGACAGTCAGCAGCAAGCTTTTCTCAGTCACTGCAACTTGCCTTCAAAAGGGAGACACTGCTTGGAAGAGCTAGACGCTAACTGGATATACGCTTGCCTCACATGCTTTTAGGTCACTTTGTGAGCATGCAGTTAGCAGTATAGATTACACTGAAATCATTGAGGAGGCATCTCAAAGCTGGTTCCTTGCCTGCCTTAACTGCATGGCACATGGTGCTCATACAAATAATGGCTCCTATATGCAAAAACAGGCCTTAACAATTTTTAAATCATTGAATGTAGAACTTTGCTCCAGTCATGTAGTGAACGTTTCCCTGCAACCAGTTTTGTTCTGTTTTGAGTAAGGATATCCTTGCCGATTTAGTGTGCACTTAACAGTTTACATCATGCTTTGAACATAAACAACTAGTCACCTCCCTTATCTCCATTCAGAGCTCTAAACAGCCCTTCCAAGTGAGACAGAGCTTCACTTGCATCTCCTCCAACCTAGTCTATTGCATCGGGAGCTCCCAATGTGATCTTCCCTACGTCAGTGACGTAGGTAACCGTTTTGCTGAGCATCTTCGCCTGGCCCGTAACAGACAACCTAACCTCCCGGTCACCGCCCATTTCAACTCCCTGCCCCACTCCCCACCCCACCCCCGACATGTCCGTCCTCAGTGTCCTCCAGTGTTGCAGCGACTCGGAATGCAAATTTGAAGAACAGCACTTTATCTTCCACCTGGACACCCTACAGCCCGGAGGATTCAACATTGAGTTCTCCTATTTCAAATAACCTTGCCACCCACCCCTCGCCTCCCCTTCCAGCCCCACCTCCTCCCTTCCATTCCACCTTCTGACCCTCCCTTCCAGCCACCAACCGGATTCATCCCTCCCATCGACCAACCAGGTCGTACCTACTACCAGTGTCCACCTATCACCACCGTTCTGCCTCAACCCCTTCCCCGCCCCCCGACTTTATCTGCAGCCCCCCCTACCCCCACATCCAGTCCTGAACAAGGGTAATACCCAAACGTTGACTGCTCCTTTCCTCCAGATGCTGCCTGGCCTGCCTCCTGCTTGTCTACCCTTAACAACATGTGCTCAAAACGCACAAAGGACTCGGACTGGGTCATGTGAACTTTTTACAACTGCTAGTAATTCAAACATAATTGTATATTCCAATTATAACTCAATTAGCTTGTCTGGAGAGCTATCTTTAAAAAAAATCAAGTCCTTTTGTCCATGCAATTAACCTTTGAATGGTTCATTGAAATCAAGAGTGCACAGATTTAAAGTAATTGGCGAAAATAAACAAATATGATATAAGGAGAAAGCTGTTTGACACAGTGAGTGAGTAGTTAGGGTCTAAAATGCGCTGCCTAAATAAATGGTAGAGACAGAGTTAATCAAATATATTCTAAAAGGAGTTAGGTTGTATTTGAAAAGGAATAGCATGGGGGGATACGAGGAGAAAGCAGAGGAATGATATTAGTGAAGTGCACATTTTGGACAGCTAGTGCAGATATGCTGGATAAATGGCCTCTTTCTGTGTTGTAATTATTCAATGATCATGTGATTCATTTGCTAAATAACTTAGAAAGCTTCCATAGACAATAATGGTCAAAAGGGCATGAAGGAAGGTCATTCACAGTCCCAGGGATATCATTGCCATTATAGAGTTAATGTTTTGGGTCCCGTGACCCTTCCTCAGAACTGGAAGGACCCGAAACATTAACTCTGTAATGGCAATGATATCCCTAGGACTGTGAACTGGTTCTGAGGAAGGGTCACCAGACCCAAAACGTTAACTCTGTTTTTTCCTTCACAGATGCTGCCAGACCTGCTGAGCTTTTTCAGCAACCTCTGTTTTTGTTCCTGATTTACAGCATCTGCAGTTTTTTCTGTTTTTATGTGATTGCCTTTAATGAGTTTTGCAGACTTACTGTCTTCTCCCCACAGGGTTGAAATGTGGAATATGGAAACAATAAATCTATGTTACAAGCAGTGAGGTAAATCAGTGTCAACCATTTTGATGTAAGCGGATACTATTTTAATATGTTTTCAAATAAATCTGAATTTTTAAAAGTCCAATTCCTGTTTTCAGTCAATGAATTAAAGTTAGTATTCAACATGAGGATATCTAAAGATGTAATGACCAAGACACCACCAACACCATCCCTGGGTACATCCTGTCCAACTGCTGGCAGACTCACCAAAGGTAGCATCAGACTGGTATACAATTGTGAGAGTGTTGGTTACCTTGGGAGTCCTTAGCATTGACTTCAGATCCCAGGATGTCTCATGATATCACTGTCAAACATGGGCAAGATAACCAGTTGCTGATTACCACCCCACTTCTCTTCCATCAGCTGATGAATCAGTACTCCTCCATGCAGAACACCAATTGGAAGAAGCACTGAGAGTGCAAAAGGTACTGAATGTATGATGGATGGGTGATTTCAATGTCCAAGAATGTCTCAGAAGCACCACTACTGAATGAGCTGGCTGAGTCCAAAAGGACACAGTTACTAGATTGGGTGTGCGTTAGATGGTGAGGGAACCAACAAGAGCGTAAAAGCTACTTGACCTCATCCTCACCAGTCTACCTGTCACAGATGTATGTGTGCATGATTGTATTAGTAAAAGTGACTGCTGCTTAGTCATTGTGGGGACAAAGTCTCATCTTCACCTTGAGAATACCCTTCATCAAGTTGTCACTAAAAACATGCAAAATGAGATTGATTTCAAACAGTTCTAGCACTCAAAACAGGGCATCTAGGAAGCACTGTGAGACATCAGCATCAGTAGCAACAGCAACAGAATTATATTCAACCATAATCTGTAATCTCATGGCCCGGCATATTCCCACGTTCCTGTTACCATCAAGTCACAGGATCAACTATGATTCAATGAAAAGTGCAAGAGGCATGTTAGGCTCAGCACCAGGTGTACCTAAAATTGAGCTGTCAACCTCACACAATCGCAGAAGTGTTTTGGTGAAAAAGAAGGCTATTCGATCCATCGTATCTGAACTGGCTCTTCAAATGAGCATCATTACTTACTGCCAATCTCCCACTTTTCCTACACCGGACCCGGGTTCAATTCCAGCCTTGGGCAACTGTCTGTGTGAAATTTGCACATTCTCCCCATGTCTATGTGGGTTTCCTCTGTGTGCTCTAGTTTCCTCCCACAGTCCAAAGATGTGCAGGCTAGGTGGATTGACCATGTTAAATTGCCCGTGGTGTTCAGGGATGTGTTGATTAGGTGGGTTATAGGGGGATGGGTCTGGATGGGATGCTCTGAGGGTCAGTGTGGACGTGTTGGGCCGAAGGGCCTGTTTCCACACTATAGGGATTTTATGATTCTATGATTTCCTTGTGCGTTATTTCTATCCAAGTAATCGTCCAACATTCTCTTCAATATCTCAATTGAACCTGCTTCACCACACTTTCAGGCAGTGCATTCCATACCCTAACTATTTGTTGTGTGAAAAAAAATTTTCTCACCTTGCATTTGCTTCTTTTATAAATCACTCTAAATCTTTGTCCTCTAGTTCTTGAGCTGCTACAGCAACAATACAGAATTGCTCACGTCACTTTGGACAATATACTGAACCTCGTTTCCATTCCTTCAAATAGCTGAAACTACACATGATAAGTTGAGAGAAGGGATCCCACAAACAATGAATCAGGTCCGAGATCTGCAGCCCTGCTACTTCCAGCTGTAAATGGTGATGGACAATAAAGCAATCAACAGGAGGATGGTCCACAAATGTCCCTATGCTTAATGATGTGTGAACCCAATTCATCAGAACAAAAGATGTGGCTGAAGCATCTTCAGTCAGAAGGGCTGAGGGGAAAAAAGCCATCTCAGCCTCGACTTGCAGTCCCAGCACCACAGATACCAGTCTTCAGCCAATTTGATTCACTCCATAATATCAAGAAACAACTGAAAGCATAGGTTATTGCAAAGACTATGGGCACTGGTAATGTGGAAAATTGCCCGAACATGTCCTGTTTACAAAATGCAAGTCAAATCTAACCTGGAAAATTACAGCTTCATCAGTCTATTGTTGATCATCAGTAAAGTGCTGGAGGAATTCATCAACAGTGCTATCAAGTAGCACGTGTTCAGCAATAACCTGTTCACGCTGCTCAATTTGGATTCCATCATGAGCACTTAGCTCCTGGCCTGATTACAACCTTGTGCCAAATATAAACACAAGTGCTGAGGTCCAGAGGTGAAGTGAAAGTACCTGCCCTTGACATCAACACAGCACTTGACAAAGTTGGGCATCGAGGAGTCCTTGCAAAACTAGAGTCAATGGGAATTGGGGAAAAGTTCCCATCTAGTTCGAGTCATACCTGCCACAAAGCAAAATAGTTACAGTTTTTTTGGAGATCAATCATCTCAGTCTCCGACATCATTACAGGAGTTCCTCAGGGTCGTGACATAGGCCCAACCATCCTCAATGACTTCATCGGTGAATTTCTCTATGATCAGAAGTAGGGATGTTTACTGATTAATGCATAATATTCAGCACCATTTGCAGCTGCTGAGATACTGAAGCATTCCATGTCCAAATTCAGTAGGAATGAGACAATATCCAGGTTTGAACTGCTAAGTGACAACTAACAATTGCACCATAAAGTGACGGATAATGACCAACAAGAAACAATCTAAAAATCACTTATAATGACACTACCATCACTGAATCCCCATTAATAACATCCTGGATGCTGCCATTGTTCAGCATCTACAAGGCTCAAGTCAGGAAAGTGATGGAATACTGTACACTTGTCTGGAAGAGTGCAGCTGCAAGAGAACTCTCAAAACATGACACCATCCAGGACAAAGCAGCCCGTTTGACTAGCACACCACCATCCACTCACCAATTCTCAAACTTCAATATTCACTGGTTTATTCAGGAATGTAAAATGGCAGCAGTGTGTACCATCTATAAGACACATTGCAGCACCTTCCAAACCTATAACTTCAGCTACCTAGAAGGACGAGGGCAGCAGTTATATGAGAACACCACCACCTACAAATTCCCCTCGAAGCCACCCACCATGCTGACTTGGAACTATGTCACTGTTGCTAGATCAAAACTCTGAAACAAAAACACAAATTGCTGGTGAAACTCAGCAGATCAGGCAGCATCTGTAGGAAGAAAGCAGAGTTCACATTCAAGTCTAGTGATTCTTCATCAGAACTGATAGCAGCTAGGAAAACTGTTGTTTATACTGAAGGTGAGGTTGGGGTTGGGAATAGGGGGAAGAGAGGTGAGTGGATAGATTTCTTTAGCCAAAGATTCCCTGCTACTGTGGCTCACAGGACCCTTAAATGTCCAACCCATATCCTGCACGTCTGCCCCACTCCTTCCCTCCCACATCAATGATAGGGTCCCCATTGTCCTCAATTACCACCCCGCCAGCCTCCTTCCTCATTATCCAAGGCCCCACATAGACCTTCCAGTGACATGGTGATTTACCTGCACTTTACTCAATCTAGTCTACACCATTCACTGCTCATTATGTGGTCTCCTCTACAGTGGGGAGATAAAGTGCAGACTGGGTGACCGCTTTGCAGAACACCTATGTTTTTCCATAAAATTGACCCTGAACTTCCAGTTGCCTGCCACTTCAACACACCGTGTTCCCTGGCCGTCAGCTCTGTCTCGGGTCTGCTGCAGTGCTCCAGTGAGCCTCAGCACAAGCTGTGATGAATAATATCACAATTCCGCTTGGGCACCCTACAGCCACTAGGACTCAACATTGAGTTCAACGACTTTAGAGCCTGAATCCATTCTTCTGTATTTTTCACCGGTTCATATCAGTCCTATTGTGACATGGATTGCTTTCAGCACAGCCTACTAATTCTTACCTACCCTCAGCACTCCTTATCACTTTTTCAGCTTCTTTTCTGTCCTGGCCTGCTATAAATAACCCGTTCATCTGCCTATCCCTTTCATATCTCTCCCTCTGGGTTCCATCTCCACTTATCCGCTCATATCTCCCCACCTTCCCCAGTTTTTCCTAGCCACCATCAGTTTTAATGAAGAGTCACCAGACTCAAAACATTAACTCTGCTTTCTCCCCACAGATGCCACCAGACCTGCTGAGTTTCTCCAGCAATTTCTGTTCTTGTTTCAGATCTCCAGCATCATTTCTTTTATCCTAGGACTTTTATGTAGTACTTTGGGTTTAAATTAGCCTCCATATTGGACTGAAGCAGTTGAAAAAGGCAGATCAATGCCTTCCCAAGGGCACTTAGGGATGGGCAATACATGCTGACCTAGTGTATTCACGTTCCCTGAACATTTTTTTTAAGAGAGTAATACTTATAAATTCAATGTAATTTTTTTGTGTATTAGAAGTTCCAGTCCCACTCCAAGACTTGAGAGCACAATTATCCAGGCTGGCACTTCTGACAGTACTAAGGGAGTGTTGCATTGTCAGACCTGTGTATGAGGCATCTGCCTGCTTGACAGCAAGTTAAAAAACTTCTATGGCATTATTTCGAAGAAGAGCAGTGTCCTGGACGATATTTATCTTTCAATCAACATCACAAAGAAACAGATAATCTGATTGTTGTCACGTTACTTTTTATAGGAGTATGCTAGGCCTAAATTGCTGCCATGTTTCCTGCATTACAACAGTCACTGCATTTGAAAAGTACTTCATTGTCTGGAAGGAACTTTGAAATGTCCAGCTGCTGCAAATTTTGTGAGCATTTTGTTTCTCTACTTTTATGAATAAAATACTAAATAGTGTTATCAGAAAAATATTATTTATTGACAAATTGATTGAAAGATTTGGATGTGACTAGGAGTGTAGCTTTTTTTTAATAGGAGTTAGTTTAGGGATTTTTGACATGGTGAATTAGGACATGATTTATTTATTCCTGCCATCTGCACTCACATTCAATTTAGATTCTATGAATGTACCTTCTTTTTCACAAATTCAATTCGCATATTAAAAAAGTGGGATTGCACATCAACAGTACAAATTATCATCCATGAATGGCAAAGAGATGGACAAATAGAATTAGTTTGGAGTGAAAAAAAAATACTCCCATTTGCATTAGGAGCAGCTCTTCTGATTCAACCTCAGAGTAATTTAAGCAAGAGATTTGATTCTGAATTTTATCTTTACGTCTGTATGGAAAATGCAATGGATCTTTTTTTCCAATTTTGTTTTCCCTGGGGTTGAGGCTCTCACTGGGAAAACAAAATTAGAAAAAGATGCCTTGTACTTTCCGGGCAAGGCTCCTGTTGGGAGTGCATTTCAGGAATTAAGACGCACATTGTGTATCATTTTCCAGTATTCACTCCCAGCTCTTTATGGCACTGGGGATTGGGAACATGTTTGGTCTGTTCCACCTGCCACATATTTTAACAAAAGGCAAAATTTGCAGAACATCTTCCATCAGTAGACATTACACATCAAAATAAAGGTAACGGTGAAGCAGTTCTGTATTTTTTATCGTATATTTATAGTTAATGACCATTTATTTCATGCACTAATGGAGCTGCATTGGATCATCATCACTTGGCAACTTTTTCTGTCACTGCACACTCGAGGGCTTTATATCTGGTTCACATTCATCCAAAGCAAATCCTTTTCCATGACACAAGTCTCAAACCTCAGTATGCTAGATTATTTTTTTCCCATTGGTGGTATCTATTTCAATATTTATTTTCGTAACCTCTGGTCTTTCTTCTAGTCTTAATGACCTTTTTCAAGAACTTGTAATCTGCACTGATTTATATCTGGTTTGTGTCTAAATATGTTCCATTGAATTACTAATATCTCATATATAATCTATAAAATAAAGAGTATTGATATTTATTTTGATGTCTTTTTCAGCAACTTTTACTTTGCAGCAAGAAACATCTGCTAGACGCTGATGATAGTGGATTTTATGTGATCTCTCTTGGGTATCCCTTGCACACTTCACTAAATTTATTTGGCAATTGCTTGTCTATGAAAATATCAACCTTGTTGTGTCTGTTTCAGCTATGATGTTGTCAAGATCTATGAACCCATGAACCCATTATTATATACTTAAGAATGCTCAAAGAACTAGATTTCACAGAAAAATATTGAAGTCATAAATAATTGAAATCGTTAATTAGTCATAACTTTTAAGGGAACATGATTGTCCGGATGAAATGCATTCATGTATACAAAAAGAAATTAAGCAAGATGACAGAGCACCATCACATCTATAAAAATCATTGGAAAAGTGAGGAGTGCCAAAGGGCTGGCAGAGCTAATGTGATTTCCATATTTAAAAAGAGTGATGGAATAAGAAGAGAGACAGACTAAATTGCTAGACGTCATTGGTAGGAAAGATAATGGAATCCTTACTCGAAAATGTAATGGAAAAGACGTCTAGAGACTTAAAATACAATACAGTAGTCAGCACAAATTCTAAAAGGAAAAATCATTCTTGCCCAAACTTGTTGGATTTGTTGTAAAGGTAACATGAAGGATATCTAAGGATAATGTACTAGACATAATAAATTTGGATTTGCAAAAAGCTGTAGATAAAGCTCAGCATAATAAACTCATTACTAAGGTCAGAACATGTACAATCAGGGGACAAAAAGCAGAATGGATAGTATGCTAGCCACAAAGCAGAACACAGACCAGAGATTACAATGGTCACTCAGACTGGGAAAGGGTGGGAAATATAATCAGTGCAAGCATCAGTCCTTGGACCAGTGTTGTTCACAATTTACATGAATAGTTGGACTTGTGAGACAGAAGCTCTATTTAAATATTTATGGATGATAACAAATTGGGAGTGCAGTTGAAAACAAAATACAGGCAAATATTCATAAACTTGCGGAATGTTTGTGAACTAATAATTGTGAAGTGGTCAGCTTTGTAAGTAATGAAGTCACATATTGCTTGGAAAATAACAACCTGAGTAGGGTAGAGGAACAGAAGGATATGAAGGTGCAGATACACAGATCCATTTTCCAGCGCTCAGCTAGGCTATTCGTTCCTCTTGTGCTTGGCAATGTAACCTTTTGCACGGTAATTAGCTTTGATAATTTGCATTCTGTTTTCAGGGTTGACATCAGAAACATAACATTTCTTTGCTAGCTAAGGTAAGTATTTGCAAATGGAAGATCCACTCTTGTATTGCTCAATCTGCTGAAATATTATTGATTTATTAGTTGCATTTTTATTTGGAGAAAATTTACAATCAGGACTAAGCTTTAATACAAATTACATTATTTCTTTGATGTGTAAGTCCATGGTGAATATAACTTTAAAATATTATCCTCCAAACTGCAAAGCTCTCTGAGACATTATTTTGAAGGTATTGGAGTCAATTTGTTAAATAGATTGAATAGAGTTCTGCAAAGTAATCCCAGTGAATTGTAATGTCATTTGAACATGTCAAAAAATGAATCTATAGTTACTGACCTACTCCAAACAACAGCTAAGCAAAGCAGGAGTTAATTCACCACATGCATGACTCTGACTTATCATCCTAAGCTATTAAAAAGAACTCTCATTAATACTCTTGAATCATCTTTGTTGACAAAATGTGTGCTTGTTTTTATAAACACAGACTGTTTATTGACAGGAAACTTCTTTGGTTGCTCCTAGTTAATCAAATGACACTACTGCTCTTTGTTCCAACAGAAAAGCTCCAAGTTTCCCTTATATTGGTTGCATGAATACAATACAGCCAGTGCTGGATAACAGAGAAAGTAATCGGACAAGTAGAAAGCCATACAAACAAGCTACAGAAAAAAAAAGACAAAAAAAAGACTTGTTTGGCGCAATGATTTTCATGACCTCAGGACATTCTTCACTGTTACTGAAGTACTTCCAAAGCGTAGTAATGGCTGTGATGCAGGGATAGCCAACTGCCAATTTGTGCACAGCAAACTTCTACCAATAGCAACAAGCTAAATGGCCACATAATTAATATTATTGATACTGGTTGAGGGATAACTTCTCACCAGCTCCTGGACGGGTAATGCTTGATAATTGTTCTTTAAAATAGTTACATAAAAAAATTTGGTGGTGGGAAATAAAAACTGTCCAGAGGTATATTATAACATCTCTGTATGGAAAGAAAAGAGAGAATTAAGAAAAATAAAACACCAATTCATCAAAGGAGCTCTAATTTTACCTTATAAACAGTGTCATGGATTTCTTTTAAAAGGGCAGTTAAAGTTTCATTGTAATATCTCTTTGAAAGAGAAACATAAATATTTTTATGAATTATCACATTTCTCTGATGTCACCTCTTGGAAATCCCATCAATGCTGAATCACATCTCAATCTTCACCCTTGATCCCTAGCACAAATTAGAACCATTACTCTCTCACACCCTCATTCTTTCCATGGTACAATCCTGATCTCTGTTCCCTTGAGGAACACACACTTGACTGTTGGTGACAGACAACTGGCTTGACCATTCATTGCCAGATCTGAATTGACCACATAAGATATGCCAGGTCTGCTTCTATTCTGCCAAAACTGCTACTGACCTACTGCAGAGAGCCAGGTGTGAAAGATAGAACTGCAGCCAAAGATCAGAAGTATGGGACTGAAATGCAGCCAAAAATTGAAGAGCAGTTCCCTCAGATAATGGAAGAGGGGCTGCAATTTCAGACATTCCACACAAATGTGAAACATTGACTCCTTCAGTCTATAGAAATTACAGATAGTCAGGGAGTCTGTGAAATGATTTAATTGTCTATTGTGTGGATCTGCCATGTGCAGCACACTCTTTGCCAAATTGCTCATTGGCAAAAGAATGACTTCCATATAGAATGCCTTCCACCAATGATTCCCATCTCCTCTGAATGATAGAACTAAGCACTAAGGCGTGTCTGGATGGCCAAAAATGGTAGAGGGTATGCGAGGAATCTTGGCTGCATAGAATGGAATAGCATAGATGGGATTTCCAAGAGATGACTTCAGTTGTGAGGTCCAGTCTTCCGAGAGAGATTTCAAGGCCCAGACTAATGAGAAAGTCTTTCTAAATGGGGGTCAGCTTGGACACAAGAGCTTCAGCTGCCTGAGCCACGTGAGCACCAAGTTCTGTCAAGGTCAAGCAGTACTATAAGATTCTCAAAGCCTTTGGCTGCTGGATATTGCCATTGTGACCATCATCAGTTGGCAGCTGGATTCCTCTCAAAGACATACATGCCAGCTTTTCTGGCGACACCGAACCCGCTCCTCCAATATCCAGTACGTCTTTGACTCTGGTCACCTTGTAAACCATCATCCCTGTCCTTGCTAACCAGCTGTATTGGTGGAAGTGCGGATTCCTGAGAAGTAGCTCTCAGGTGATGGCTGATATCTCTGGCTTGACATGACCAAGTTCCATTCCCCGATTAGTTCCTGGTAAAAGAGAGGTAGCCTCTGCAAGGAGGCTTTTAGATCCTGTCCCACCCAGGTTTATAAACTGCAGCCATATGTCCTAATTGAATTCGTTCACCTGGCTGAAGAAATTCATCACTAGTGCACATCACTTCAGCGGATGCTCAATGTAAAGGTATCCCTTAAGTGCTTGAAGGTGAAAAGTCACTATTAGTGCCTGGCTGCTCTCTCCACTATGTTTGGTGACAAACTCTGGAGGAGGAAGCATAGGTAAGCAGCCAGCCCTTGACCCTTGTTGAGCAATGCTTGAAGCATACAGTCCAGTGTCCTAGGTGAGTGGTGCCCTTGACTTCGAGCTGTTGCCAGTTCATTAGCAGGGGCTTCATCAGGTGGAGGAAGTCAGTCATGTTTCAAGCTAAAGGGCTCAGCTCTGCTGCCAGGGATCTAGTCACTATTGATCCACCAGGAATCCAGAACGATTCACCCTGTTGAGGCTGGTGTGTTACAGACCTGTTCATATTCACATACTGTCTGCAGATCAATGGGATTGTGACCATGACAATTGTTGATGTAAACTGACAACTGTACCTGACCTGCGTGGAGGCAATCCCATCAACATCTTCCACAAAGAATACAGAAAAGGCTCCACACAGATGGTATTTATTTGGTTGGGTATGGGCACCCTTAACACTCTCCTTTCCCAAAGCAAAAGAGTGCCCTCATCATCATCAATTAATCATCATCTGACACACCAAAGCGTGCACGGCAGTCAGATTTGGTTAGCAAAATTAATTTTGAGTCTAAAATCCAGCAGTCACAAATAAATATTCATGATTCACACTGTTGAGTGCCTTCTGCTGATCCAGAGAAGGGAAGGAATCTAACAGACCAGGCCTTTGGAAAATGCTGGACCTTAGCAACAGCAACATGATTGACTGACTTTGGACTGTGTGAGATAGGTTCAGTTGGATGATGTAAGCCCACAATCTTCATCCTTCTCTCCCCTTTTCCCACGTATCTGTCCGACCAGCATGTTGGCAACATTGGTGTCATACTTAAATATTACATTACAGCCAAGACTGAAATGTAGTTTTGTCTCATTAGTATTGTCTGATTCTACCACATTCTAAGCTCAATTGCTGCTGAAATCTGCACATTTTTGTTATCTGTGAATTTGGTTATTATAATATTGTTCTGGCCTGTCTCCCCATCTTCCATTGTCCATAAAATTGATTTCAATTAAAACTCTGATGCCCAA